>NW_023329822.1:0-30386 GCF_011100685.1 Canis lupus familiaris
TTCTTCTCGCTTTTTACAGTATTGTTCTTTCTTATTGAATGTAAATATTTTATGTTTTTATTCATGAGAGATACACAGAGAAGCAGAGGCAGAAATATAGGCAGAAGGACAGGCAGGCTCCCCAAAGGGAGGCCGATGTGGGACTCGATCCTTGGATCCCAGGATCACCCCCTGATCTGAAGGCAGATGCTCAACCACTGACCACCAGGTGTCTCCCAGGGTTTTGGTTTCAAATCTAGTTAGTCTGATATAAGTATGGGTCTTCCAGCTTTCTTTGATATCCATTACATTTATAGATGGTTCCATGCCCTACTTTCAATTTCCCGGTGTCTATAGGTCTAATGTGAGCATTGTAGGCAGCATACCGCTGGATCTGGTTTTTTAATAACGATTTTATTTATGAGCGAGAGAGAGAGAGAGAGAGGAGCAGAAATTAGGCAGAGAGAGAAGCAGGCTCCCCACAGGAGCCCAATATGGGACTGGATCCAGATTCCAGGATCATACCCTGAGTCAAGGCAGGAGGCTCAACCCCTGTGCCACCCAGGCATCCCGGACCTGCTTTTTAACCCTCTATCATTTGATTGGAGCATTTTGTCTATCAGCATTCAGAGTGATTATTGAAAGATATTGTGTTACCGGTAGAGTTGGTGTTTTCTGGTGACGTTCTCTGGTCCTTTGTAGTCTTTGTTGCTTTGGTCTCGTTTTTTCACCCACTAGAACAGTCCCTCTTAAAATTCCTTACTGGACTGGTTAAGTGGTCCTGAACGCCTTTATATTTTGCTTGTCTGGGACAATCTTTCTCTCTCCTTCTATCCTGAATGACACCATTGCTGAAGAAAGAATTCATACAAATTGGGGATCCCTGGGTGGTGCAGCGGTTTGGCGCCTGCCTTTGGTCATGGCGCGATCCTGGAGACCCGGGACGAATCCCACGTCGGGCTCCCGGTGCATGGAGCCTTTTCCCCTGCTGCCTGTGTCTCGCCTCTCTCTCTCTCTCTCTGATGTGACTATCATAAATAAATAAAAAAAATTAAAAGAATTCATACAAATTGGACTCCAAAAAAAGAAATTTAAAACATAAAATAAATTTTTGCTTATGATTGAGGAAAATGGCATTTAGGAGGAAAACCAGAAGCTGAAACGGAGGAGGACAGATTTCACCATCCGTAGCCTTCACAGCAACCTGGTATCCTTTCCTAGGATTGGCCCCCCCTTCCTGACCCTCTGCGCTCCTTGTTGAAACCCAGCAGTCACATCCGTACCTCCCACACCTCTGCAGTCATGCTTTATACCGCCTTCCATGTATCCTATTGGGGACCACAGCGTCGTGTATGGAATCATCCGAAAGCTTGACAACATTGGGGATTCTGACTTTTGTTGGTTTTGGGGTGTGTGTGTGTCTATCACATGCAGCTATCACATGCAGCTATCGGATCCTCTGGCTGGGTCACCCCGATGCCAAATGGTTGGCACAATATCATTTCTGGTGCTGGAGCTGGGCGGCTAGCCAGGCACTCCTGGCCGACCCGGTGCTCGCTTGTGCAGTGACATTCCACTGGAGGGGCAGCTGAGCTGGAAGGTCCAGCTCAGCCACATTCATGTCCGGAAGTGTGGCCCGCCAATGGGGCTGCTTCTCTCCCCGATGCCTCTCCAGCAGGGAGCCAGAACTCGGGGCCGCCATGCGGGGAGCTCCTGAGGAGCTGGGTGCACATGGCGGGGAGCCCAGGGGCTGCCTGTGTGGGGAGTTGGGGTGGGGAGGGGCTGGGTTCCTCGGTCTCCTGTGCTGCCTGGCCTTCAGGCCGAGCCCATGCTCACCCAGCCCCTACTCACTCGGGCAAGGAGGGTGCCCTCCACACGCTGGTGTGAGAGATCCCCACCACAAGGTGTGCAGGCTGAGTCCACCTGGTGAGGGTGGCCCAGGTGTGTGAGCTGCAAGTGGGACCCAGGAAATTTAACAAAAATCTCCTACCCCTGGACAAGCAGAGCAGGACTGATTCCATTTTATGCTACACCTGCCACCTCCAGGATGACCCCACATGACCTGCTTATGGCTTAAGGTGCTGCCCCACCATAGTCAGGCCGCTGTGCACACCCTAATCGGAAATCAGCTCATAACAATGTAACCCTGCTTTGTGCCCCCCAAAACTGCATGCCCATTCTGAACTTCCCCTGGGGAGGGAGAGCTTTCTGTCCTTTAGGGGAGGGAAAGAATGACACGGGTTGGGGGGGCGGGTGCTGGAGTCCCCCACCTGGGAGCATGTGTGGAATCTGGGGGGGGCATATGTCCTGAGGTTTCAGCCTGAGAGACAGTTCTGAGGACAGCAGAGCTGACCTGGACCTGCAGCTCATGGGCTCCTGCGCTGGGTCCCTGCAGGGCAGCTGGACCCCGGCCTTGGGCTCCCAGTGGCCACAGCACCTGGAGCAGCCTGCCTCCTGGTGTTGGTGCGGGTGGGGCCCACCGGCCTACTCCTGCTCTCCCCACCTGGGTGTCCCAGGATCCAAAGGGCGCCCTAGGTGAGTGACCTGGATCTGTGGGGTACGCCCAGGGCCCAAGAGGCCACATCCACCTGTGAGAGGGCTCGCTCAGCCTGGGGCCAGAATCCAGGGCTGGCCAGGGCCATGGGGGGCTGGATCCCGTTAGTCTTAGTGTTGGGCCTGGAGGGGCTCAAATCAACTCAGCCCCCACAGAGCCCGGGGCCAGGTCAGCCTAGGTCCCTATGGGTTAGGGGCTCCTGTCCTGTGCAGGGTGTGCCGCCCTCCAGGAGGGACAGTGGGCAGAGGCAAGGCACGGTGCATCCTCTGAACCACTCACCTGCACCCACCCTGTCAGGGGCTCCCTGTCTTTCCTCCTCTCAGAAACCCCTGGGTACTCTTTGAGACACCCGGGCTTCTGATGGGATCAGGGTATGCAGAGAAACGCCGGGAGGCTGAGCATGTCCCACAGGGGTCACCTGCACCTGGTCCTTGCTGGGGGTAAATGGTGTGGGGGTGGATCGTGTGGGGGCAGGGGTATGATTGTGGTTATGTGTGGGGGATGGTGTAGGGGGATGGTGTTGGGGTATAGTGTGGGTTGGGCTTGTGTGGGGCTGTGTGGGTGTGAGGGGGATGGTGCAGGTGGGATGCCATTGGGAATGATGATGTAGGGGGGTGGAGTAGGAGTGGGGAATGAGGGGGATGTCGTGGGGGGCCTGCAGACACAGGGTATCTCCTTCCCCTAAGATGCAGAAGGAGACTTCTACAGTTAAAGGCGACCCCAGTCTGGGGTTTGTTGTGACACCTGCCCCTGGGGCACGGTGTGGTCAGTGCAGGTCCCTGGCTGGACCAGGGGCATTATCTGGGGGTCATCATAATATGTATGCTTTCAAATTGCAAATTGTCTCAAATTAAATGCATAGAATTTAGAAATATATAAAGTACCGAGAGTGGGTGTCACTCTGACCCATCCGACCCTCATGGGATCGATGTGTGTCCTGCTTCAGCCGCGGCCATGCCGCCTGACCCCCAGGTCCGGTCCCTGCACCCCACATCCCCCACCCCATCCCCTGCTTCTCATGGGGCCGTCCCTATCCCTTTTGGTGTTCAGCTCCCATGGCAACCCCTGGAGGCCCCATCCTACTGGCCTACTCATCCCTGAGGCCTGGGGGGTGGGCACGGTGGTCATCCCAATCACCCTACCATTGAGCAGTGTGTTGTTGGCTGCCATTGCTCCCCCTGGCACAGAGGCCCTGTTTTCCCTACCCAGAAGCCCCCGGGGCCCCAAAGCCCCCTGTACAAGCAGCCTCACCCGACCCCCTAGCAGTACTAAAACATGATGTGGCTGCCTAACGTCCTGTTGACATCCAGGTCTACTTTCGTGATGTCCCTGGAGAAGAAAAGGGCATCCTCCTTCATTTCTTGTGGGAAAACCAGGGAGGAGGAACAGGCGCCAGGGATACAGACCCCGACCTGTCACGAGCTGCCGTCCTGGGCAGGGAGCCCTGGGGCCACAATGGGAGTGTGTCCTGCGGAAACCTCCTTCCTTCCTCTGGGAGTCCAGGGATGACGGGAGTACCCCATGCCTGCGGTACCTGTGTGACGGCTTGTGCCCAGCTGTTGTGGGCGGGGAGGTGACTGAGTTTCACCCTGGGTGGGAGGGGATAGGGGTTCAGCCAAGGTGGGAGGGGACATGGGAGTGTTGTGCCCAAGATTGCGAATGCAAGAAACCACTAAGTATCTGACACCAATGCAAACACACAAGGGTTGATTTCCAAACTCGAGCCTGCGTCCAAGTACTCCCAACACAGCGGAGCAGAGACTTGGACACTGAGGTGGGTTTTAGCTTAGTTTTAAGGGCTTGTCTTGGGGTCCTACAGAGGGCTGGAGCAATTCCTCAAGGTCTGTTGACATTTTGATATGGGGCCTTCAAGGGTATTGAGTTCTGCTCTCATTCTAATAGACGGTTCCAGCCCTTGGCATGGGCTTAGTTTTGATTCAATTGTGGGGCTTTCTAGGACATTAAGCTGTAAACTTTTGTTTTTTTCCTGTAACTGAAGCAATGTAAATTTCAGCTCTTCTTCACAAGGGCCTGGGATGGCTGGGCGTGTGCTAATGCTGAATTTAAATTGGAATGGCCTTAATTTTCTCAGCCTCCTTGCTTCCTGTCCCACCAATCTAGCTCCTTCCCCCTTCCCCAGAGCTCCTAAGAGAGCAATTGCAAATAACCTCAGCGTGGCATCCTGTGTTGGGCAACAGGCCCAGTGATTTCGGATCAGGAAGACCTGGAGCACGGGCGTCCCAGCTGTGCAGCGGGATTCCAAGCTGCAGAATCTTATTCCCTGAGGCTATCTTGACAACTGACTTTGTACATAGAAAAGCTCTCCTTTGTCTTTAAAAGTTGAGGAGCGAGTCATAGAGTTTTATCTCTGTACATCTGATTGCTCAGATTCCAATCTGAGATGTATTTCCTGTTAATAAGGATAATTTACTACTATCTGTAGTACTATGGTTAAAATATTCTGACACAAGTAATTCAGAGGGAAGGGTTTCTCATCTCTTTCTTCACAGTTCAGTCACTCATCAGGAAATGCATCTTTATGGATTTGGAATGAACTGAGAGACATTATTACCAATGGTCCTATTATTATGTGAAGGATTCTTCCCTGAGATTCTTCCCCTATTTCAACTGACACAGAAACACTGTGAACTCTTTGGAAGACAAATGTCAAGGAAATAAATGTTATGCATTGCTAATTTTATTTTTTTATTTTTTTCTTTTATTTATTTATGATAGTCACAGAGAGAGAGAGAGGCAGAGACACAGGCAGAGGGAGAAGCAGGCTCCATGCACCGGGAGCCCGACGTGGGACTCGATCCCGGGTCTCCAGGATTGTGCCCTGGGCCGAAGGCAGGCGCCAAACCGCTACGCCACCCAGGGATCCCCCATTGCTAATTTTAAATGCACTTACAGTATGGTGTCTATTATACTAGAATTATTTTTATCTGATTTTTGCTATTTATTATCCGTTCCTGCTTTTCAGGTTGAGGAGGCATTATACGTGTTCATAAGTGTTTTTCTTTCCTTCTGATCTAAAATTCTTACTTTGTTTCCATCAAAGGAACTCTTTAAGAACAAGGCAACAGTTAATTAAACTATTCTTAAAATGTCTTCACACTTGGAGCCTGATTCATTTAAGTCAATTTTCAAAATAAATCTTATTTATTAGGAAAAAAACAAAGATTTATAGGGAAATTGAGAAGATAGTATAGTGCATTCACATGCACTTGCACTCAATTTCTCCAATTATTGATATCTTATATTAGTACGGTACAAATATGAGCTAATGAATCAATATTAAAATAGTCACATTAACCAAAGACGATACTTTATTCAGATTTCCTTAGTTTTTGCTAAGTTACCATCCCTCATATTACATTCCATTTGTCCTCATTTTTTCTTAGGCTCCTCTGGATTGTGACAGTCTTTCAGCCTTTCCTTGTTGTTGTTGAACTGGAACACTTTGAGAAGGAGAGTATTTTGAAAAATTTCCCTCAGTTGGGACATGTCTGTCGTTTATCTCATGATTGAACTGTTTTTGTGGATTATATACAGAGATATGCTGCCATTTTTATTATATCATATAAAGGATAGATACTATCACATGATTTATCAGTCTTGGTATCGATCTGATCATCTTGCTAAGGTAGTGTTTGTCAGCTTTCTCCGTAGTAAACTGATTCATTTTTGTTATTTTTATTATTATTTTTATTATTATTAGTGTATTATCATTATTATTTTAGGTTTTTCATAATATATTTGTAGAAGGAAGTTACTACGTGTATTGCACACATAAGAGTGGGAAGCTATGCTCATGAACTTGACGGTGGAATGTCTGCACAAATTCTTTGAAATTCTTCTACATGGGAGATTTCTCTTCCCTCCAGGTTTGTTTGATTTTTTTTTCAAAGATGTTATTTATTTATATGAGAGAGAGAGAGGAGAAAAAGCATGAGCGAGAGGGGTAGAGGGAGAGGGTGAAGCAGGTTCCATGCTGAACAGGGAGCCTGCCTTGGGACCTGGATCATGATCTGAGCCTAAGGCAGAAGCTTAACTAACTCAGCCACCCAGGTGCCACTCTTTCTTTCTTTTTTTTAATAATAAATTTATTTTTTATTGGTGTTCAATTTGCCAAATATAGAATGACACCCAGTTCCCATCCCGTCTAGTGCCCCCCTCAGTGCCCGTCACCCATTCATCCTCACCCCTGCCCTCCTCCCATTCAGTCACCCCTAGTTCATTTCCAGAGTTAGAAGACTTTATGTTCTGCCTCCCTTTCTGATATTTCCCACACATTTCTACTCCCTTCCCTTATATTCCCTTTCACTATTACCTATATTCCCCAAATGAATGAGAACATACAATGTTTGTCCTTCTCTGATTGTCTTACTTCACTCAGCATAATACCTTCCAGTTCCATCCACCTTGAAGTAAATGGTGGGTATTTGTCATTTCTAATGGCTGATCAAGGTCCACCTTTTCTCTCTCTTAATCTTCTGAGTCTCCTATGATATGAATGTTATAGTTTTATTAAGTGGCTGAACTCCCTAAGTCTGCCTCTTTGGTCCATAACCTTTCTTGTTTTGAAGACTTCCACTTGGGACTACATCTCAGTTATAGAATTTTTAACGTTGGACTGACTTGATTTAAGTTCTTTTATTTCTACAGTAAGGGATTCTCTAGTTTGCTTCTGTGCTCTTTTTCCAGCCCAGCTGCTATCTTTATAATCATTGTTTTAAACTGTAGTTAGACATCATATATGTTTATTGATGAACTTCCTGGCTGTGAGTACTACTTCATGTTATTTTATGGAGGAGAATTTCTCAATCTCATTATTTTTTCCAAAAAAGAAAGAAGAAAGAAAAAGAAAAATCAAGAAAAACAATAACAACTGCCCTCCCCCCAAAAAACCAGATTATTTTAGCCTGCTTGTTAAAAGATTCTAAATCCCAAAATATGAAACACAATTAAAGTACCATGAAAGTAAAAAAAGAAATATATAAGGTACATACAAAAAATTAAAATAAGGCAATTAATAAAAAAGAAACAAAGAAAAAAATTAAAAAAGAGCACAGTGTACAAAGGAATCTAGACTGTACTTTCCAGGCAGAGCTGAAGCTCTGCAGCCTCTGTGGTCCAACAACTTGGCGGCAGCAAATGGTCTGTGTGGGGTCTGGGGATGGGCCGTGGTGCTGATTGTCAGGTGCACATCTGCCTAGGAGTTGATCCTGCGGGGGTCAGAGGCGGGGTGGGTGTCAGCGTCTCTGGGCTCAAGCGGGCAGCGCTGGGCTGCTCCCTGAGACCCGGCCCTAATGGGCGGGATGCGGGTGGGGATGTTAGGTCCTCTGGCTCTGGGGCTGAGCATCCCACCCCCCTGTCTGCTGGGGCCTCTAGAGAAGAGCCCCCAAGCCCCCAGGTCTCTGCCGCTGCTCTCAGAACCCTGCGTTCACTCTACCTGCGTCCGAGCTTCTTTTGGTTTTCTTTTTTTATCTCAGACTGTTGTGCCCAAGATTGCGAATCTGAGAAACCACCGAGAAGCTGACATGATGCAAACACACGAGGGTTTATTTACAAGCTCGAGCTTGTGTCCAAGTATACCCGACAGAGCAGAGCAGGGACTTGGACCCCGAGGTGAGTTTTAGCTTAGTTTTAAGGGCTGGTCTCGGGGAACTCCCAAAGGGCTGGAGCAATTCCTCAAGTTCTGTTTACATTCTGATATGGGGCCTTCAAGGACATTGAGATCTGTTCTAATAGAGGCTTCCTGCCCTTGGACTGGGCTCAGTTTTTATTCTATTGTGGGGCTTGCTGTGTCCTGACAATGAGCACTCAGGAAGGAAATGACGGACGTGACTCCCTTCTCAGGAGCATCACAGAGAATAAATGAGACTGAACCAAAGGAGCACAAGACTTGTGCACTTAGCCATACCAAGCTTTGGGAAGCCGTCCTGGGCTCGTGGGTTGGGAGCCTCATCGTGTGAAAATGTCCACAGTTCCTGAAGCCACCCTCAATTTCAATGTCATTCCTGTCAAATCATGGTGGCACATCCTATAAATAGGAAAAAAAAAACCCATAACATCCATCCGCCCCCACAAATGACCCCGGACAGCAAATCAGTATTGGAAAAGCAGGACAGAGTGGGACGCAGCACTTTCCTATTTCAAACGATGTCACAGAGACACAGGATAAAGCAGTGTTTTCCTCGGGACCCCTCCTGGCTCCATCGGTTAAGCATCCGACTCCTGACCTCACCTCCTGATCTCAGGGTCGTGAGTTCTCGCCCTGGGCTGGTCCATGGAGGAGGCCTGACGCCTACTTAACAAACCACACCCATGTGGGTTGGTCCCAGCATAAGGCGAAGGAACAGAACAGAGTCCTGTAGGAAACGTGTTCTGATACAACAGATTTTAACTTAATTTAATTTAAACCCAATTAATTAACATATAGTGTATTATATTTTCAGAGGAAGAATTCAGGGATTAAACAGTTGGAGATAACCGCAGTACTCGTGACATCACGTGCCCTCCTTCATGCTGGTCCCATGTTATCCCCTCCCCCGTCCCCGCCTAGCAGCGACACTCAGTTTGTTTCCTTTATTTTTTTTAAATTATTTATTTATTAATTTACCATAGACACACACGCACAGAGGGGGGGGGCAGACAGAGACACAGGCAGAGAGAGAAGCAGGCTCCATGCACTGGGAGCCCAATGTGGGATTCGATCCCGGGTCTCCAGGATCGCGCCCTGAGCCAAAGGCAGGCGCCAAATTGCTGCGCCACCCAGGGATCCCCAGTTTGTTTCCTTTAATTAAGAGTCTGTATTTCCTGCATCTGTTTTCATCTTATTTGTTTTTCCTTCCCTTCACAATAGTTCATCTGCTTTGCTTCTTTAATTCCAGCTATGAATGACACCACACGGTCATTCTCTTTTCCGACTGACCTATTTCACTTAGGATGATCCTTCTAGTTCTATCCACGTCATTGCAAATGGCAAGATTTCCTTCTCTTTGATAGCTGAGTACCATTCCTCTCTCTATGACCATCATCTATCTCCCATCATCTGGCAGAGGGCACCGAGGCTCCTCCCAAGTGTGGCTACTGTGGACCCGGCTGCTGTGGAAATTGGGGTGCAGTTGTCCCACGTCTCACTGCATCTGTATCTTCAGAGTGAGCTCCAGGCTGTACACCTGCTGGTCGCAGGGCGGCTCTATTTGTAACTTCCTGAGGAGCCTCCACACTGTTTCCAGGGTGGCTGCACCAGCCCGTTGTCCTGCCCACAGTGGAAGAGGGTTAAGGGAGTTTTACAGGAAGTGGTAAAAGTCTGGTCCACATTTCATTTCGTTTTTTGGGCTCCAATTCCTTCTCCTTAAGTATTTTTGGGGAAGCTGGGTGTTGGGCTCCTTTTCAGTCAGACGTTTCCGGAGATAACAGGCCACAGCTGGAGCCTGGAAGGAGGCAGAGTTGGGCCTGGGGATGGGCACTCTGCCTCCTGCACAGCCTCCTGCAGCGCCTGAGCATCCCGCAGGGGGCGCCTGAGCCCAGGCACCACCCAGAGGGCACGCATGTGCAGTAGGCCTTGTCTGCCTGCACTAACAGGAGCCAGCCTGTGCTGGGGAGGCCTGAGGAAGACGTGGGGACACGTCCACGCTGATGAGCCACAGCTTCCTCAGAATCTGCGGGGAGTCTTCAGGGGGCAGCGTTCACGATGACAGGAGCCCCGGTCTCCTCAGGACACATGGTGAGGCTTTTCAGTAAGATGTGAGTCCGCATCCATGCTGACAGGAGCCCCTGGGCCACCTCAGGACACGCGGGGAGGCTTCTGAAAGATGTGGTGCCGCGTTCACTCTGTCAGGAGCTAATGGGCCCCTCAGGACATAAGTTGAGTCTTCTGGAAGCTGGGGGCCGCATCCACAGTGACAGGAGCCTCGGCCACCTCAGAACCTGTGGTGACGATTCAGGAGGACGTAGGGCCACATCCACACAACCGGACACTGATGTCCTCAGGACCCCCGGTGTAGATGTTGGGAAATATGGGGATGTGTCCGTGCGGACAGAAGACCCCAGCCTTGTCAGAGGCTAAGAAAGATGTGGATGCCGAATCCACACTGACAGGAGTCTCCGGCCTCCTCAGGATGCACTGTGAAGGACTGGGATGATTTGGGGCCACGTCCATGCTGACAGGAGCCCCCAACCTCCTCAGGTCTTATGGTGAGGCTGAGGAAATTCTGGGGCCACGTCAAGACTGAGAGGACCCCTGTCCTCCTCAAGACCTGCACTTTGGCTTTGGGAGACATGGGTCTGCGTCTAGGCTGACAGGAACCCACAGCCTCCTCAGGACCTGCGGTGCGTTTTCTGGGGGACGTGGGGCCATGTCCAGGCTGACAGGAGCCCCGGGCCTCCTGAGAACCTGCTGTGAGGCTTCCAGAGGATGTGAGGCATACCCACAGTGACAGGAGACCAGGCGTACTCAGGACCCGCTGACTAAGTCTCTGGAACACGTGGGGCCACATCTGCACTCACAGGACCCCGGCTTCCACAGGACCTCCTGGAGGACTCTGGAGGTGCCATTGGGGACCACGTCCATATCAGTAGGGACTCCTCAGAACCATAGGGTAAGTGAATGGGTAGAATGAATGATAGGGTCAGGGGAGGGGAGGCATTTGGTGGTTAGGCTTAGGTTAGATGTTAGGGGTTATTATTATGCTTATGGTTACGGATTAGAGGTTAGAGTGAGGGATAAGGGTAAGGGTCAGTGGTTAGGAGTTAGGATGGGGGTTTGTGTGAGGGACAGGAGTTAGAGTTAGGGATAGGGTTTAGACTTTAGGGATTAGGGCAGGAGGTTAGGAGTTGGGGTTTGGGTTATGGTGAGAGTTAGGTTTGGGCTAGGTTTGCAGTTAGGGTTAGGGTTTAGGGTGTGAGTTAGGGTCAGGGGTTAGGGTTAGGGGTTAGAGTAAAAGTTACGGCTAGGTTTAGTGTTAGGGCGAGGGTTAGGTTTAGGATAGGGGTTAGGGATAGGATTAGGGTTAGTGTTTGGTAGGGGTTAGGGTTAGGGTCAGGTCAGGGTCAGGGTAAGGCTTGGAAAAGGTTAAGAGTGGGCTAGGCAGTGGGTTAGGGATTAGTTTTAGGGTACGGGTTAGGGTACACTTTTGGGTATGAGATAGGATTAGTATTAGAGGGTTAGGGTTAGGGTACAGGTTAAGTTTAGGAATACGATTTGAGTACATTAAGTTAAGGTTATGGTTAGAGGTTAGGGTTAGATTTAAGGTAAGGGTCAGGGTTAAGGGTTTAGAATAGGTTTAGGAGTTAGGGTGAGTGTTGGCAGGAAGGTTCAGTGAATGTGTTTCGGTCTTGGGGTTTGTGTTTGGTTTTTGATTAGTGGTAGTTCTTGTTTAAGGGTTAGGTTAACATTAGGCTTAAGTGTAGGGTAAGGGTTATGTCTGTGTATGGTTAGAGTTTGTGTCTTGGCATGTGCCTGCACTGGGACTCCTAGCATCTTGGGCAGTTTAGTTTTATGCACTCTATTTAGGTTTTGGTTTCAAAGATAGCCTGACTCCACCAAGTCAGTGGCCTCCCCAGAGAATCAAAATCCAGGCTTCTCTGGGGTGAGAATAGGCATGGCAGGCTTCTCCTGAGCTCAGCTAAGGAGGGGTTTGTGACTCTAAAGACTTTTATTTGGATTTTCAGTTGCCTTTCTGATTTTATCTCTTGTGCGCACATGTATCCTCTATACTACCAATTATTATTTTAAAGTTTTACTTGAATTCCTCTTTGTAAACACAGTATGATATAGTTTCAGGTTTACAACATAGTGATTCAACCCTTGAATACAACGCCTGGTACTGGTCAGAGGTGACCTCCACTATCCCCATCCCCTGATTCCCCATCCGTCCCACCTTCCTCTGGTATTTATTAGATTATTTTGTGTGGTTAAGAGTGTGTATCTTGGTTTGCATCTCTCATCCCCCCATTTGCCCCTTTGCCAGTTTGGTTTCTTAAAATTCACATGTGAATGCAATTGTATGGTATTTGGTACCTGTCTTACTCTGACTGACTGAGTTCATTTAGCGTAAGTCCCTTCCACTTCTCCTACGTCATTGTAAATGGCTTCATTTCATCCCTTCTGTTGACCCAGTGATGTTGCAGTGTGTATATTTAACACATCGTCTCTGCCCATTCATCGTCGATGGACATCTGGGCTGTATACACAGTTTCGCTGTTGTTGATAACGCTGCTACCAACACTGGGCTGCGTGTTCCCCTTCGAATCTACTAAACTACTTTTGTATTTTCAGGGTAAATACCCAGCTGTGCAATTTTGGAATCGTAGGGTAGCTCTATTTTTAACTTCTTTTTAAAATTTTTTTTTATGATAGTCACAGAGAGAGAGAGGCAGAGACACAGGCAGAGAAAGAAGCAGGCTACCTGCACTAGTAGCCTGACGTGGGATTCGATCCCGGGTCTCCAGGATCACACCCTGGGCCAAAGGCAGTTGCCAAACTGCTGTGCCACCCAGGGATCCCCTATCTTTAACTTCTCAAGGACCCTCCAGACTGTTTTCCACAGTGGCTGCACCTTTATTTACGTATTCATGAGAGACACAGAGAGGCAGAGTTATAGGCAGAGGGAAAATGAGGCTCCATGCGGGGAGCCTGATGTGGGACGGGATCCCCCAGGAGCTTGGGAACATGACCTTAGCTAAAGCAGATGCTCAACCACTGAGGCACCCAGGTGCCTTCCTGATTCTGTTTCTTTGCTAATTATGGGTCTGTTCATATTTTCTATTTCTTCCTATTTCAGTTTTGCTCGTTTGCACATTTCTAGGGATTTGTCCATTTCTTCCAGGTCTCCCAGTTTGTTAGCATATAATCTTTCTCAGTATTCCCTTATAATTGTCTTATTTTTCTGGTGTTGATTGTGATCTCTCTTCTCTCATTTGTGATTTTATTTATTTAGGTTTTCTCTTTTCTCGTTGATAAGGCTGGCTAGGGCTTGATAGATTTTATTAATTATTTTGAAGAACCAGCTCTTAGGGATCCCTGGGTGGCACAGCGGTTTGGTGCCTGCCTTTGGCCCAGGGCGCGATCCTGGAGACCGAGGATCGAATCCCACGTCGGGCTCCCGGTACATGGAGCCTGCTTCTCCCTCTGCTTGTGTCTCTGCCTTTCTCTCTCTCTCTCTCTGTGACTATCATAAAAAAAAAAGAACCAGCTCTTAGTTTCGTTATTCCATTCTACTGTTTCATTTTTTCTGCATTGTTTATTTCTGCTCTCATCTTTATTTTTTCCCTTCCTCTGTAGGCTTTAGGCTTTGTTTGCTATTGCTTTACCAGCTCCTTTAGGTGTAGGATTAGGTTGTGTATTGGAGACTTCTTATTTCTTGAGGTAGGCCTGTATTGCTATGTACTTCCCTCTTAGGACTGCCTTTGCTATATCCCAGACGTTTGGAGAAACATGTTTTCATTTTCATTTGTTTTATATTTCCTCCTTAATTTCCTGGTTGCTCCATTCATTCTCTAGTAGGATGTTCATAATCTCCACGTATTTTTGGTCTGTCCAAATTTTTTCTTACTGTCGACTTCGAGTTTCTTAGCGTCGTGGTCCGAAAATGTACAGGGTGTGATATCAACCTTCTTGTACCTGTTGTACCTGTTGATGGCTGATTTGTGGGTCATGATATGATCTATTCTGGAGAATGTCCCATGTGCACTTGAAAGGAATGTGTGTTCTGCTTTAGGATGAAATGTTCAGACTATATCTGTTGAGTCCCTGTGGTCCAGTGTGTCAAGGCAATTGTTCCCCTGTTGATTTTCTGCATAGACGATCAGTCCATTGCTATCAGTGGGTGGTAAAATCCCCTGTCATTGTATTATTATCAGTGAGATCCTGTACATTTGTCATTAATTGGTTTCTATATTTAGGTACTCCTATATTGGCAGCATAAATATTTAGTTGTTTGAACTTTTTTTAAAAAATAAATTTATTTTTTATTGGTGTTCTATTTATCAACAAGCAGAGTAACACCCATGCTCATCCCGGCAAGTGCCCCCCTCAGTGCCCGTCACCCATTCACCTGCACCCCCTGCCCTCCTCCCCTTCCAGCATCCCTTGTTCCTTTCTCAGAGTCAGGAGTCTTTATGTTCTGTCTCCCTTTCTGATATTTCCCACACATTTCTTCTACATTCCCTTATATTCCCTTTCACTATTATTTATATTAACCAATTGAATGAGAACATATGTTTGTCCTTCTCCGATTGACTTACTTCTCTCAGCGTAAAACCCTCCAGTTTCATCCAGGTTGAAGCAAAAGGTGGGTATTTGTCGTTTCTAATGGCTCAGTAATATTCCATTGTATACATAAACCACATGTTCCTTATCCATTCATCTTTCAAAGGACTCCAAGCCTCCTTCCACATTTTGGCTATTGTGGACGTTGCTGCTGTAAACATCGGGGTGCAGGTGTCCCCGCGTTTCATTGCATCTGAATCTTTGAGGTAAATCCCCAACAGTGCAATTGCTGGGTCATAGGGCAGGTCTATTTTTAACTCTTTGAGGAACCTCCAGACAGTTTTCCAGAGTGGTTGCACCAGTTCACATTACCACCAAAAGTGTAAGAGTCTTCCCTTTTCTCTGCATCCTCTCCAACATTTGTTTTTTTCTTGCCTTGTTAATTATCCCCATTCAGTGGTGTGAGGTGGTTCTCATTGTGGTTTTGATTTGTATTTCCATGATAGCAAGTGATGCAGAGTATTTTTTTTTATGTTCATGTTGGCCATGGCAATGTCGTCCTCTGTGAGATTTCTCTTCATGTCTTTTGCCCATTTCATGATTGGATTCTTTGTCTCTTTGTTGTTGATTTTAAGAAGTTCTTTATCGATATTTGAAACTAACCCTTTATCTGATACGTCATTTGCAAATATTTTCTCCCATTCTGTAGGTTGTCTTTTAGTTTTATTGACTGTATCCTTTGCTGTGCAAAAGCTTCTTATCTTGATGAAATCACAATAGTTCATTTTTGCTTTTGTTTATTTTGCCTTCGTGGATGTATCTCCAAGAGGTTACTGTGGCCAAGTTCAAAAAAAGATATAGCCTGTGTTCTCTCGGATTTTGATGGACTCTTGTCTCACATTTAGATCTTTCATTCATTTTGAGATTATTTTTGTGTATGGTGAGAGTGGTGTAGTTTCATTCTTTCTTCTGCATGTGTATGTCCATTTTCCCAGCACCATTTATTGAAGAGACTGTCTTTCTTCCAATCGATAGTCTTTCCAACTTTATCGAATATTAGTTGACCATAAAGTTCAGGGTCCATTTCTGGGTTCTCTCTTCTGTTCCATTGATCCATTTGTCTGTTTTTGTGCCAGTACCACACTGTCTTGAACCACAGCTTTGTAGTACACCCTGAAATCTGGCATTGTGATGCCCCTAGATATGGTTGTCTTTTTTAAAATTCGCCTCACTATTCAGGGTCTTTTCTGATTCCACACAAATCTTTTTTTATTATGATAGTCACAAACAGAGAGAGAGAAAGAGGCTGAGACACAGAGGGAGAAGCAGGCTCCATGCACCAGGAGCCTGACATGGGATTCAATCCTGGGTTTACATTATCGTGCCCAGAGCCAAAGGCAGGCACCAAACCGCTGCATGACCCAGGGGTCCTGATTCCACACAAATCTTAAAATAATTAGTTCTAAGTCTCTGAAGAAAGTCCATGGAATTTTGATAGGGTTTGCATTAAAGGTGAACATTGCCTTGGTAAAATTGATATTTTCACAATGTTAATTCTGCCAATCCATGAGCATGGAATATTTTTCCATCTCTTTGTGTCTTCCTCAATTTCTTTCAGAAGTTTTCTATAGTTTTTAGGGTATAGATCCTTTACCTCCTTGGTTAGGTTTATTCCTAGGTATCTTATGCTTTTGGGTGCAATTGTAAATGAGATTGACTCCCTAAATTCTCTTTCTTCAGTCTCATTGTTAGTGTATAGAAATGCCATTGATTTCCGGGCATTGATTTTGTATCCTGCAACGCTACCAAATTGCTGTATGAGTTCTAGCTATCCTGGGGTGGAGGCTTTTGGTTTTTCTAGGTAGAGTATCATGTCATCGGCGAAGAGGGAGAGTTTGACTTCTTTGTCAATTGGAATGACTTTATTTCTTTTTGTTGTCTGATTGCTGAGGCAGGACTTCCAGTACTATGTTGAATAGCTGTGGTGAGAGTGGCATCCCTGTCTTGTTCCTGATCTTAGGGAAAGGCTCTCAGTGCTTCCCCATTGAGAATGATATTTGCTGTGGGCTTTTCATTGATGGCTTTTAAGATGATGAGGAATGTTTCCTCTATCCCTATGCTCTGAAGTGTTTTGATCAGGAATGGATGCTTTATTTGTCAAATGCTTTCTCTGCATCTAATGAGAAGATCATATGGTTCTTGGTTTTTCTCTTGCGGATATGATGAATCACATTGATTGTTTTACGGGTGTTGAACCAGCCTTGTGTCCCAGGGATAAGTCCTACTTGGTCATGGTGAATAATTTTCTTAATGTGCTGTTGGATCCTATTGGCTAGGATCTTGTTGAGAATTTTTGCATCCATGTTCATCAGGGATATTGGTCTGTAATTCTCCTTTTTGGTGGGGTCTTTGGTTTTGGAATTAAGGTGATGCTGGCTTCATAGAACGAATTTGGAAGTACTCCATCTCTTTCTATCTTTCCAAACAGCTTTCGTAGGAGAGGTATGGTTTCTTCTTTAAACGTTTGATAGAATTCCCCTGGGAAGCCATCTGGCCCCGGACTTTTGTGTCTTGGGAGGTTTGGATGACTGCTTCAATTTCCTCCCTGGTTATTGGCCTGTTTAGGTTTTCTATTTCTTCCTGTTCCAGTTGTTAGTTTGTGGCTTTCCATGATTGCGTCCATTTCTTCTACATTGCCTAATTTATTGGCGTATAGCTGTTCATAATATGTTGTTAAAATCGTTTGTATTTCCTTGGTGTTGGTAGTGATAGCTCCTTTCTCATTCATGATTTTATTAATTTGAGTCTTCTCTCTCTTCTGTTTAATAAGGTTGGCTAATGGTTTATCTATCTTATTAATTCATTTAACCATTTCCATTCCTCATTCTGTTGATCTGTTCCACAGTTCTTCTGGTCTCGATTTCCTTGAGTTCTGCTCGAATTTTAATTAACTCTATTCTTCTGTTGGGTGTAGGATCTATCGGCTTTTATTTCTCTAGCCCCTTTATGAGTAAGGTTAGCTTTTGTATTTGAGTAGTTTCCCGTTTCTGAATGGATTCTTGTATTGTGATATATGTCCCCCTTAGGACTGCTTTTGCTGCATCCCAAAGAATTTGAACGGTTGTATGTTCATTCTCATTAATTTCCATGTATCTTTTTAATTCTTCCTCAATTTCCTGGTTGACCCTTTCATCTTTTAGCAGGTTGATCCTTCACCTCCACGTGTTTGAGGTCCTTCCAAACTTCTTGTTGTGATTTAGTTCTAATTTCAAGGCATTATGGTCTGAGAATAATGCAGGGGACGATCCCCATCTCTTGGTATCGGTTCAGACCCTATTTGTGACCCAGTATGTGATCTATTCTGAAGAAAGTTCCATGTGCACTTGAGAAGAATGTGTATTCAGTTGAGTTTGGATGTAAAGTTTTGTAGATTTCTGTGAAATCCATGGGGTCCAGTGTATCATTTAAAGCTCTTGTTTCTTTGGAGATGTTGTGCTTAGAAACGTATCGAGGGTAGAAAGAGCTAGATTGAAGTCACCAAGTATAAGTGTATTATTATCTAAGTATTTCTTCACTTTGGTTATTAATTGGTTTAAACATTTGGCAGCTCCCACATTCGGGGCATATATTGAGGATTGTTAAGACCTCTTGTGGGATAGATCCCTTAAGTATGATTTAGTGTCCCTCTTCATCTCTCACTGCAGTCTTCTGGGTAAATTTTAGTTTATCTGATATAAGGATGGCTACCCCTGCCTTCTTTTGAGGACCTTTTGAATGGTAAATTGTTCTCCAACATTTCATTTTCAGGTTGTAGGTGCCCTTCTGTCTAATATGAGTCTCTTGTAGACAGCTATAGATGGGTCCTGCTTTTTTATCCAGTCTGAAACCCTGCCCCTTTTGATGGGGTCATTAAGCCTGTTCACGTTCAGAGTTACTATCAACAGATATGAGTTTAGTGTCTTCATGATATCTATTCAGTCCTTGTTTTTGTGGATTGTTCCACTGAACTTCTTCTTAAAGGGGAATTTTAAGAGTCCCCCTTAAAATTTCTTGCAGAGCTGGTTTGGAGGTCACATATTCTTTCAGTTCCTGCCTGTCTTGGAAGCTCTTTATCTCTCCTTCCATTTTGAATGAGAGCCTTGCTGGATAAAGTATTCTTGGTTGCATGTTCTTCTCATGGAGGACCCTGAATATATCCTGCCAGCCCTTTCTGGGCTGCCAGGTCGCTGTGGAGACGTCTGTTGTTACCCTAATGCTCCTCCCCATAAAGTTCAGGATTTTCTTGTCTCTTGCTGCTTTAAGGATCTTCTCTTTATCTTTGGAATTTGCAAGCTTCACTATTAAATGTCGAGGTGTTGGACGGTTTTTATTGATTTTAGGGGGGTATCTCTCTATTTCCTGGATCTGAATGCCTGTTTCCCTTCCCAGAGTAGGCATGTTTTCAGCTATGATTTGTTCAAATACATATTCTGGCCCTCTGTCTATTTCGGCACCCTTGGGAACCCCAATTTCACATAGGTTTTTCTTCCTCAGGCTGTCATTTATTTCCCTTAATCTGTGTTCCTGGTCTTTTAATTGTCTGTCTCTTTTTTCCTCAGTTTCTCTCTTTGCCATCAACTTGTGTTCTATGTCACTCACTCGTTCTTCCACCTCGTTATCCCTCGTCATTAGGACTTCTAGTTTGGATTGCATTGCATTCAATTGATTTTTAATTTCAGCCTGATTGGATCTAAATTCTGCAGTCCTGAAGTCTCTTGAGTCCTTTATGCTTTTTTCTAGAGCCACCAGTAGCTGTATAATAGTGCTTCTGAATTGGCTTTCTGACATTCAGTTGTAATCCAGATTTTGTAACTCTGTGGGAGAGAGGACTGTTTCTGATTCTTTCTTTTGAGGTGAGGTTTTCCTTCTAGTCATTTTCCTGAGTGCCAAGTGGCCAAAAACAAATTGACTTGGGAAAAGGAGAAAAAGAGAGGAGAGGAAGAAGGAAAGAAAAGAGTAAAAGGAAAAAGAATAAAGGAAGAAAGAATAAAAAAAGAAAGAAAAGAAAGAAAATGGGGAAAAGGGTGGGGGAAGCAATCAGAAATAAAAAAAAAACATGGGAGAGTATCTTCTGTTTCTGTATACTTTAAGTCCCTTGACTTCCCCTGGAACTTGTCCGTCTAGCTGGTCTTCTGGCAGAGGGGCCTATTGTGCTGATTTTCAGGTGTTAGCATTTGGGGGAGCTGCTCTGTCCCCTGCTTGGTGCAGGGCTCAGTGCAGTTAGTTTACCCCGTGAGGTCCCAGGAGGAACAACCCCAGTGGCAGCGGCCAGCTCTGGAAACCTGTATTCAGCCCACACAGTAACTCGGGAGCAGTCCACTTCTAATGGCTGAGTAATATTCCATTGTATACATAAACCACATCTTCTTTATCCATTCAACTTTCGATGGACACCGAGGCTCCTTCCACAGTTTGGCTATTGTGGACATTCCTAATATAAGCATCGGGGTGCAAGTGTCCCGGCGTTTCATTGCATCTGAATCTTTGGGGTAAATCCCCAACAGTGCAATTTCTGGGTTGTCTTGAAGGTCTATTTTTATCTCATTGAGGAACCTCCACAAAGTTTTCCAGAGTGGCTGCACTAGTTCACATTCCCACCAACAGTGGTTTCTATATTTAGGTACTCCCATGTTGGCAGCATAAATATTTAGTTGTTTGATCTTGATAGAGAGTCTTTTTAATTATGAAATAATGCCCTTCTTCATCTCTTCTTACAGTATTTGTTCTTTCTTTTTTGAAATTTAAAATATTTATTTATTTATTCATGAGAATTACACAGAGAAGCAGAGGAAGGAACATAGCAGAGTGAGAGGCAGGCTCCCCAAAGGGAGGCTGATGTGGGACTCGATCCTGGGATCCCAGAATCACACCCTGAGCCGAAGACAGATGCTCAACCACTGAGCCACCAGGTGTCCCCCAGGTTTTGGTTTCAAATCTCATTTGTCTGATATAAGTATGAGTCCTCCAGCTTTCTTTTGATATCCATTAACGTCATAGATGATTTTCCATCCCCTGACTTTCAATCTGTTGGTGTCTATAGGTCGAAGGTGAGCATCTTGTAGGCAGCATACAGATGGATGTTGTTTTTTTTTAATAATAATTTTATTTATGATAGTGAGAGAGAGAGAGAGAGAGCGAGAGAGGGAGGCAGAAAATTAGGCAGAGAGAGAAACATGCTCCCCACCAGGAGCCCAATATGGGACTCGATCCAAGACTCCAGGATCACACCCTGAGTCAAAGGCAGAGGGTCAACCCCTGAGCCACCCAGGCATCCTGGATCCTGCTTTTTAAGCCACTCTGATACCCTATATCTTTTGATTGAAGCATTTAGTCTATCAGCAGTCAGAGTGATTATTCAAAGATATGAACTCTGTGCATTTCTGTTACCAGAAGAGTTGGTGTTTCTGGTGACGTTCTCTGGGCCTTTCTAGTCTTTGTTGCTTTTGGTCTCTTTTTTTTCCCCCACTAGAAGAGTCCCTCTTAAAATTCCTTACTGGACTGGTTAAGTGGTCATGAACTCCTTTATGTTGCCTGTCTAGGAAAATCTTTATCTCTCCTTCTCTCCTGAATGACACCCTTGCTGAAGAAAGAATTCATACAAATTGGACTCCAATAAAAAGAAATTTAAAAACATAAAATAAATTCTTTCTAATATGATTGAGGAAAATGGCATTTAGGAGGAAAACCAGAAGCTGAAAGAGAGGAGGACAGATTTCACTCTCCGTAGCCTTCACAGGGACCTGGTGTCCTTTCCTAGGAGGGCCCCCCCTCCAGAGGATGCTTCCTGCCCCTCTGCACTCCTTGTTGGATCACAGCAGGCACATCTCGGTGTCTCCAGCACCTCTACAGTAATGGCTTATAGCGTTTTCCATGTATCCTATTGGGGACCACAGCGTAGTGTATGTAACCATCTGGCTGCTGTTTGACAACATTGGGGGGATTCCAACTTTTGTTGGTTTTGAGGTGCGTGTGTGTCTGTCACATGCAGCTATCCCGTGCAGCTATCGGATCCTCTGGCTGGTCACCCAAAACCCCAAAATGGTTGGCAGAATATCATTTCTGGTGCTGGTACTGGGCGGCTAGCTGGGCTCTCCTGGCCACACTGGCGCTCACTCGTGCAGTGACTTTCAGCTGGAGGGTCAGCTGAGCTGGAAGTTCCGGCTCAGCCACATTCCCATGTCCGGCAGTGGGTCCGGCCGCCCCGGGAAGGCACGTGGGGACGTCAGCTGTGTTTGCCTGGTGGCAACCCTGCAGGGGCTGGTTGGGGCCTAGGTGGTGCCCCCTCCTCCTCTCTGGGGGTCTCTCCACCCCCCGTGCACAGAGTTCTGGGAGACACAGAAATGGGCTGGCTGTGCATTTTCGCACCACAACACTTTATTGACTTTGTACAGCAAATGGGCTCAGAGCCATAGGTGCGTGCCTTCCCCTGGGGAAGGAGACCTTTCTGTCCTTTATGTGGGGGCAAGAATCACATGGGGTGGGTGGGCGGGTGTTGGAGTCCCCCATCTGGGAGCATGTGTGGACTCCAGGTGGTGGCGTGTGTCCTGAGGTTTCAGCCTTAGTGACAGTTCTGAGGACAGCAGAGCTGACCTGGACCTGCTGGTCATGGGTTCCTGTGCTGGGTCCCAGCAGGGCAGCTGGACCCCTGCCTCGGACCCTCTGGGGCCCCAGCACCTGGAGGACCCTGCCTCATGGTGTGGGTGCGGGTGTGGCCCACCGGCTTACCCCTCCTCTCCCCACACTGGTGTGTCCCGGGATCCCCAGGGCTGCCCTAGATAAGTGACCTGTATCGGTGGGGCACGCCCAGGGCCCAGGAGGCCACATCCACTTTGAGAGGGCTCGCTCAGCCCAGGGCCAGAATCCAGGGTTGGCCAGGGCCATGCGGGCCTGATTCCATTAGTCTTTGAGTTGGGACTGGTGGGGGCTCAAATCAACCCAGCCCCCACAGAGCCTGGGCCCAAGTCAGCCCAGGTCCCTCTGGGTTATGGGCTGGTGTCCTGTGCAGGTTGTGCTGCACTCCCGGAGGGACAGTGGGTGGAGGCAGGGCACAGTGTGTCTTCTGCACCACTCTCCTGCACACACACTGTCCGGGACTCCCTGCCTTCCCTCCTCCCTGCAACCGCTGGGTACTCAATGGGACACCCGGGCTTCTGATGTGAGCAGGGTATCCAGAGAACCCCGGGGAGTCTGAGCATGTCCCACAGGGTGCAGGTGCACTGGGTCCTTGCTTAGGGACGATGGTGTGGGGGTTGATGGTGTGGGGGCAAAGGGTATGATGGTGGTGGGTTGTGGGGTATGGTGTAGTGGGGATGGTGTTGGGGTATAGTGTGGGTGGGGATTGTGTGAGGCTGTGAGTGTGTGAGGGGGATGGTGTAGGGGCTATGCCATGGGGGATGATGATGTTAGGGGATGGTGTGGGTCTGGGGAATGGGAGGATGGTGTGGGGGGCCTACAGACACAGGGCATCCCCTTTCTCTAAGATGCACACGGAGACGTCTACAGATAAAGGCGACCCCAGTCTGGGGTATGCTGTGACACCTGCCCCTGGGGACCCCTGTGGTGAGTGCAGGGCCCTGGCTGGACGAGGGGCATTATCTGGGGGTCATCATACTATGTATGTTTACAAATTGCAAATTGTCTCAAATTGAATGCATAGAATTTAGAAATATATAAAGTCCTGAGGGTGGGTATCACCCTGACCCGTCCGACCCTCATCAGATTGATGTGTGTCCTGCAGTCACGGCCATGCACCCTGCCCCCAGGTCCCCTTACTGGCCCCATGGCCCTCACCCCATCCCCTTGCTTTTCAGGGGGCCGTCCCTCACCCCTTTGGGTTTCAGCTTACATGGCAATCCCTGGAGGCCTGTCCTAGTGGTCTCCTCATCCCTGAGACCCCGAGGGTGGGGGCACGGTGTTCATCCCCAACAATCTACCATGGAGCAGTGTGTTTTTGGCTGCTGTTCTTCCCCAGGCTCTGAAGCCCTGTGTTCCCTACCCAGAAGCCCCCGGTCCTCCTGGGTCTCGATCCCCCTGGCCCCTCAGCCTCACCCTACCCCTAGTAGTCCCAAAACATGACGTGACTGCTGAACATCCTGTTGATGTCCAGGTCCCCCAGCGTGATGTCCCTAGAGGAGACTAGGGTCTCCTCCTTCATTTCCTGTGGGAAAACCGGGGAGGAGGAGCTGGCGTCAGGGACACAGACCCCAACCTGTCTGCCTGGGTGGGGATCCCTGGGGCCACCATGGGAGTGTGTACTGCCAAAACCTCCTTCCTTCCTCTGGGAGGCCAGGGACGGTGGGAGTCCCCACCGTGCTCATGGGACCTGTGTGATGGCCTGTGCCCAGCTGTTGTAGGCAGGGAGGAGACTGAGTGTCACCCTGGGTGGGAGGAGATAGGGGTTCAGCCAAGGCAGGAGGGGACATGGGGGTGTTGTGCCCAAGTTTGCGAATCTGAGAAACCACTAAGTAGCTGACACCAATGCAAACACACAAGGGTTGATTTCCAAACTCCAGCTTGCGTCCAAGTACACCCAACACAGCGGAGCAGGGACTTGGACCCCGAGGTGGGTTTTAGCTTAGTTTTAAGGGCTTGTCTCGGGGTCCTCCATAAGGGCTGGAGCAATTCCTCAAGTTATGTTTACATTTTGATATGGGGCCTTCAAGGGTATTGGGCTCTGCTCTCATTCTAATAGGCGCTTCCAGCCCTTGACATGGGCTCAGTTTCATTTTATTGTGGGGCTTTCTAGGCCATTAAGCTGTAAACCTTTGTTTTTTTCCTGTAACTGAAGTAATGTAAATTTCAGGTCTTCTTCACAGGGGCCTGGGATGGCTGGACTTGTTCGAACACTGAACTTAAAGTAGAAAGGCCTTCATTTTCTCGGCCTCCTTGTGTCCAGTCCCATCCTATCTAGCTCTTTCCCCTTCCCTGGAGCTCCTAAGAGAGCAATTGCAAATGACCTCAGCTTGGCAGCGTGTGTTGGGGGACAGGCCCATGGATTTGGGATCAGGAAGACCTGGGGCGTGGGCGTCCCAGCTGTGCAGCAGGATTCCATGCTGCAGACTCTTATTCCCTAAGGCTATCTTAACAACTGACTTTGTACATAGAAAAGCTCTCCTTTATCTTTAAAAGATGAGGTGTGAGTCTAAGTTATTTTTCTCTGCCCATCTAATTGCTCAGATTCCAATCTGAGACGTATTTCCTGGTAATAAGGATAATTTACTATCCGTAGTACTATGGTTAAAATATTCTGACACAAATAGTTCAGAGGGATGATGCTTTCTCATCTCTTTCTTCACAGCTCAGTCACTCATCAGGGAATGCATCTTTATGGATTTGGAAAGAACTGAGAAACATTATTACAATGGTCCTATTATTATGTGAAGGATTCTTCCCTGCGATTCTTCCCCTAATTCAACTGACACTGAAAAACTGTGAACTCTTTGGAAGACGAATGTCAAGGAAATAAATGTTATGCATTGCTAATTTTAAATGCACTTGCAATATGGTGTCTATTATAATAGAAGTATTTTTATCTGATTTTTGCTTTTATTATCCTTTCCTGCTTTTCAGGTTGAGGAGGCATTATACGTGTTCATAAGTGTTGTTCTTTCCTTCTGATATAAAATTATTTCTTTGTTCCCATCGAAGGAACTCTTTAAGAATAAAGCAAAAGTTAATTCAACGATTCTTAAAATGTCTTCACACTTGGATCCTGATTCATTTAAGTCAATTTTCAAACTAAATCTTATTTATTAGGAAAAAAACAAAGATTTACAGGGAAATTGAGAAGATAGTACAGAGCATTCGCATGCACTGGCACTCTATTTCTCCAATTATTGATATCTTATATTAATACGGTACTAATATGAACTAATGAATCAATATTAAAATATTCGCATTAACCAAAGACCATACTTTATTCAGATTTCCTTAGTTTTTGCTAAATTACCATCCCTCATATCACATTCCATTTGTCCTCCTGTTTTCTTAGGCTCCTCTGGATTGTGACAGTCTTTCAGCCTTTCCTTGTTTTTGTTGAACTGGAACACTTTGAGAAGTAGAGTATTTTGTAAAATTTCCCTCAGTTGGGACATGTCTGTTGTTTATCTCATGACTGAACTGTTTTTGTGGATTATATACAGAGATATACTGCCATTTTTATTATATAATATAAAGGATAGATACTATCAACATGATTTATCAGTCTTGTTATCGATCTGATCATCTTGCTGAGGTAGTGTTTGTCATCTTTCTCCGTAGTTAAGTGATTATTATTATTATTATTATTATTATTATTTTAGGTTTTTCATAATATATTTTGCAGAAGGAAGTTACTATGTATATTGCACACATAAAAGTTTAAACTATGCTCATGAACTTGAGTGTGGTATGTCTGCACGAATTGTTTGAAATTCTTCTACATGGGAGATTTCTCTTCCTTCTGAGTTTGTTTGTTTCTTTTTCAATGATGTTATTTATTTATATGAGAGAGAGAGGAGAAAAAGCATGATCGAGAGTGGCAGAGGGAGAGGGAGAAGCAGGTTCCCTGCTAAACAGGGAGCCTGCCTTGGGACCTGGATCATGATCTGCGCCTACAGCAGAAGCTTAACTGAATGAACACCCAGGTGCCACTCTCTATTTCTTTCTTTCTTTCTCTTTCTTTCTTTCTTTCTTTCTCTCTTTCTTTTATTTTAATAATAATTTTATTTTTTATTCGTTTTCAATTTGCCAGCATACAGAAAAACACCCAGTGTTCATCCATCAAGTGCCCCCATCAATGCCCATCACCCATTCACCCCCACCGCCCGCCCTCCTCCCCTTCCATCACCCCTAGTTCATTTCCCTGAGTTGGAGTCTTTATGTTCTGTCTCCCTTTCTGATATTTCCCACACATTTCTTCTCCATTCCCTTATATCCCCTTTCACTATTATCTATATTCCCCAAATGAATGAGAACATACAATGCTTGTCCTTCTCCGATTGACTTACTTCACTCAGCATAATACCTTCCAGTTCCATTCACGTTGAAGCAAATGGTGGGTATTTGTCGTTTCTAATGTCTAAGAAAGGCCCACTTGTTCTCTTTCTTCATCTTCTGAGTCTCCTAAGATATGAATATTATTGTTTTAATAATTGGCTGACTTCCCTACGTCTGTCTCTGTGGTCCATAACCTTTCTTGTTTTTATGGCTTCCACTTGGGACTGCATCTCAGTTATAGCATTTTTAACGTTGGCCTGACTAGATTTTAGTTCTTTTATTTCTGCAGTAAGGGATTCTCTAGTTCTTCTGTGCTCTTTTTCCAGCCCAGCTGTTATCTTTATAATCATTGTTTTAAACTTTAGTTAGACATCATATATGTTTATTGATGGACTTCCTGGCTGTGAGTACTACCTCATGTTATTTTATGGAGGTGAATTTATCCATCATTACCTTTTCCAGAAAAGAAAGAGGGAAGAAAAAGAAAAACCAAGGAAAACAATAACAACTGCCCTCCAAAAAAAACACCAGATTATTTTGGCCTGCATTTTAAAAGATTCTAAATCCAAAAATATGAAACACAATTAAAGTACCATGAAAGTAAAAATAAGAAATATATAAGGTACATACATAAAAATTAAAATAAGGTAATTAATAAAAAAATCAAAGAAAATAAATGACAATAAAGCACAAAGTACAAAGGAAGCTAGATCCTACTTTCCAGGCAGAGCTGAATCTCTGCACCCTCTGTGGTCCGACAACATGGTGGCAGTGAGTGGTCTGTGCAGGGTCTGGGGATGGGCTCTGGCGCTGATTATCAGGTGCACATCTGCGTGGTAGCTGCACCTGCGGGGTCAGAGGCGGGGTGGGTGTCAGCACCTCTGGCCTCCAGTGGGCGGTGCAGTGCTGCTCCCTGAGACCCTTCCTGATGGGCGGGATGCGGGTGGGGTCTCTGGGTCCTCTGGCTCTGGGGCTGAGCATCTGGTCCCCCAGTCTGCATGGGCCTCCACAGAAGAGCCCCCAAGCCCCCGGGTCTCGCTGATTCTCTCAGAAACCTGCGTTTACTCTACCTGCGTCCGATCTTCTTTTGGTTTTGTTTTTTTATCTCAGAGTGTTGTGCCCAAGATTGCGAATCCAAGAAACCACGTAGAAGCCGACACTGATTCAAACACACGTGCGTTTATTTACAAGCTCGAGCTTGTGTCCAAGTATACCCAACAGAGTGGAGCAGGGACTTGGATCCCGAGGCGGGTTTTAGCTTAGTTTTAAGGGCTGGTCTCGGGGACCTCCAGAAGGGCTGGAGCAATTCCTCAAGTTCTGTTTACATTTTGATATGGAACATTCAAGGGCATTGAGCTCTGTCTTCATTCTAATAGAGGTTTCAGGTCCTTGGCCTGGGCTCAGTTTTGATTCTATTGTGGGGCTTTCTAGGTCATTAAGCTGTAAACTTTTGTTTTTTTCCTGTAACTGAAGTAATGTAAATTTCAGCTCTTCTTCACAGGGACCTGGGATGGGAGGACTTGGGCTAACACTGAATTTAAATTGGAATGGCCTTAATTTTCTTGGCCTCCATGCTTCCCGTTCCATCCTAACTATCTCCTTCCCCCTTCCCCAGAGCTCCTAAGAGAGCAATTGCAAATGACCTCAGCATGGCAGCGTCTGTTGGGGGACAGGCCCAGGGGTTTGGGTTCAGGAAGACCTGGGGCACGGGCTTCCCAGCTGCGCAGTGGGAATCCATGCTGCAGACTCTTATTCCCTAAGGCTATCTTGACAACTGACTTTGTACATAGAGAAGCTCTCCTTTGTCTTTAAAAGATGAAGAGCGAGTCAAAGCAATTTTTCTCTGCCCATCTGATTGCTCAGATTCCAATCTGAGACGTATTTCCTGTTAATAAGGATAATTTACTATCCGTGGTACTATGGTGAAAATATTCTGACACAAGTAATTCAGAGGGATGAGGGTTTCTCATCTCTTTCTTCACAGCTCAGTCACTCATCAGGAAATGCATCTTTATGGATTTGGAATGAACTGAGAGACATTATTACCAATGGTCCTATTATTATGTGAAGGATTCTTCCCTGAGATTCTTCCCCTGTTTCAACTGACACTGAAACACTGAACTCTTTGGAAGACAAATGTCAAGGAAATAAATGTTAGTGCTTGCTAATTTTAAATGCACTTGCAATATGGTGTCTATTATATAGAAGTATTTTTAATCTGATTTTTGCTATTATCCGTTCCTGCTTTTCAGGTTGAGGAGGCATTGTAGGTGTTCATAAGTGTTTTTCTTTCCTTCTGATATAAAATTCTTACTTTGTTTCCATCAAAGGAACTCTTTAAGAATAAGGCAAAAGTTAATTCAACTATTCTAAAAATGTCTTCACATTTGGAGCCTCATTCATTTAAGTCAATTTTCAAAATAAATCTTATTTATTAGGAAAAAAACAAAGATTTATAGGGAAATTGAGAAGATAGTACAGAGCATTCGCATGCACTTGCACTCAATTTCTCCAATTATTGATATCTTATATTAGTATGATACAAATATTAGCTAATGAATCAATATTAAAAAATTCGATTTAAACAAAGACCAAAAACAAAAAACAAAAAAAAAAAAAAACAAAAATGAAAACAAAGACCATACTTTATACAGATTTCCTTAGTTTTTGCTAAGTTTCCATCCCTCATATCACATTCCATTTGTCCTCATGTTTCCTTAGGCTCCTCTGGATTGTGACAGTCTTTCAGCCTTTCCTTTTTGTTGTTGAACTGGAACACTTTGAGAAGTAGAGTATTTTGTAAAAATTCCCTCAGCTGGGACATGTCTGTTGTTTATCTCATGACTGAACTGTTGTTGTGGATTATATACAGAGATATACTGCCATTTTCATTATATCATATAAAGGATAGATACTATCAACATGATTTATCAGTCTTGGTATCGATCTGATCATCTTGCTGAGGTAGTGTTTGTCAGCTTTCTCCATAGTAAAACTGATTATTATTATTAATTATTATTATTATTATATTATCAATATTTTAAGTTTTTCATATTATATTTTGGTGGTAGGAAGTTACTATGTGTATTCCACACTTTAGAGTGGGAAGCTATGCTCATGAACTTGAGGCTATAATGTCTTCACAAATTGTTTGAAATTCTTCTAAATGGGCGATTTCTCTTCCTTGTGGGTTGGTTTGTTTCTTTTCAAAGATGTTTTCTATTTATTTGAGAGAGAGAGGAGAGATAAAGCATGAACGAGAGGGGCAGAGGGAGAGGGAGAAGCAGGTTCCCTGCTGAACAGGGAGCCTTCCTTGGGACCCTGGATCATGATCTGAGGCCTTAAGGAAAAGCTTAACTGACAGAGCCACACAGGTGCCACTCTTCTTTCCTTTTTCTTTCTTCTTTCTTTCTTGTCTTCTTTCTTTCTTTTCTTTTTCTTTCTTTCTTTCTCTTCTTTCTTTCTTCCTTTATTTTTAATAATAATTTTATTTTATTGGTGTCAATTTGCCAACATACAGAATAACACCCACTGCTCATCCGTCAGTTCAGTGCCCCCCTCATGGCCCATAACCCATTCACCCCCACCCGCCCGCCCGCCATCCTCCCCTTCCATCAC
>NW_023329823.1:0-48131 GCF_011100685.1 Canis lupus familiaris
ACTGGGCCTCATCTGGACCTAGTGACTTGGCCCCCCTGGGCTTCACCTGGATCTGGAGACTCTCCTCCCCACCTGGACTTCACTCGATCTGGTGACTCTGTTCCACACCTGGACCTCTCCTGGACTGGTGACTCTCTTTCCAACATGGACCTCACCTGGATCTGGTGACTCTGGTCTCAGTTTGGCCTCACCTGTACTGGTGTCTCTCGTCCCCACTTTGACCTAACTCAGAAATGCTGAATCTTGCCCCACCTAGGCCGCACCCAGAGCTGATGACTCTTGTCCCCAGCTATGCCTCAATTCGACCTGATGAATCTGGTCCTCACGTGGGCCTCACATGGACCTGGGACTCACCTGGATAGAGTGGCTCTGGTTCCCACAAGGGGCACACCTGTACTGGTGATTGTGGTCTTATTCTATGCCTCACCAGGAGTGATTCTGTTCCCCATCTGGGCCTGCATGGCCCTAGTGACTCTGGTTCTCACCGAGGCATCATTGGGACCTGGATCCTCTATTCCCACCTAGGGCTCACTTTGACCCGGGACCACTGGTCCCATTCTGGGCCTCAAACTAAACTGGTTACTCTGGTTCCCCTCTGGGCCTCACCCTTACCTGGTGACTCTGGTCACCCTTGGGCTTCACTTGGGCCTGGTGAATCTGGTCCTTAGCTGGTCCTCACATGGATCTGGTGACTGGTCGCCCCCTGGCCTCACCTGGACTTGGTGAATCCTGTTGCCGCCAGCGCCTCACCTGGACCTTGTGACTGTGGTCCCACCTGGAACTCACCTGGATCTGGTGGCTCTGGTTCCCATATGGGGCTCTCCTGGACCTGGTTCCTGTGGTCTCCATCTGGTCTCACCTGGAACACAATGACTCTGATCCATATTTGGGCCTCTCCTGGACCTGTTGACTCTGGTCCGTACCTGGGCAACATTGGGACCTGGATACTCTCTTATATACCTAGGCCTCACCTGGACCTGGTGACTGTGGTCCCACCTGGGCCTCACCTGGATGAGGTGACTGGTTCCCACAGGGACCTCACCTGGACCTGGTGACTCAGGTCCTCATATGGGCATCATGGGACCTGGGTTCTGAGTTACACATCGGGGCCTCACCTGGACCTAGTGATTCTCGCCCCTCTGGGCCTCACCAGGACGTGGTGACTCAGGTCCCCACCTGGATATCACCAGAACCGGGTGACTCTGGTCCCCCTCTGGGACTCTCCCGGAGCTGGGGACACTGGTCCTCAACTGGGCCTCAACAGGACCTGGTGAATCTACTCCTCACTAAGGCCTCGTCTGGACCTTGTGACTCTTTTCCCACCTGGCATCTTTGGGACATGGTTACTCTGTTCCCCACCTGGGCCTCACATGGACATGATAACTTTGCTCCACACTTTGGCCTCAACTGGTCCTGATGAATCTGGTCCCCCGACCTAGGCCTCAATCTGGACCTGGTGACTGTGGTCCCCACCTGGGTCTCACCTGGACCTGGTGACTCTCGATCCCACATGAACCACACCAGGATCTGATGACTGTGTTGTTCTTGTAGAATCACTTTTAACTGGTGAATCCAGTCCCCACTAGGTCCTCACGTGGTTCGGGTGACTTGGCCTGAAGGTTGGCCTCACATGGACCTGGTTAGTGGGGATGCCACTTGGGCCTCACCCATACCTGGTGACTCAGGTCTCCACGTGGGCCTCTTGGACCTGGTGAATCTGGTCCTTACCTGGTCCTCTCCCAGACCCGGGGACTCTGGTCACCACCTGGGCCTCACCTGGACCTGGTGAATCCGCCCCATCTTGGCCTCACTCAGTGCTGGTGACTTTGTTCCCCACCTGACCTGATTGCTGTGGACGCTTTCATGGCCTCACCTGGACCTGGTGACTCTGATCCTATCTGCGTGTCACCCAGACCTGGTGACTCTGGTCCTCACCTGGGCATCCTTGGTACCTGGTGACTCTGTTCCACACCTGAGCCTCACCTGGACATGAGGCTCTGGCCTCTGGAACCACTCTGGGCCTAACCCTGACCTGGTGACTCTGGTCTCCATCTGGATGTCACATGGACCAGGTGATTTGGTACCCCTCTAGGCCTCAACCAGTTCTGGTGACTCTGGTCCTCAACTGGGCCTCACCTGGACCTAGTGAATATGCTCCATCTGGGTCTCATTTGGACCTGATGACTCTTGTCCCTTCCTGGGCATCATCGGGACATGGCTCCACTGCATGACTGCAGGTTAGCCTCACCTGGACCTCGTAACTCTGGTCCCTACCTGGGCATCATCGGGACATTGTTCCACTGCATGGCCTGCAGGTTGGCCTCACCTGGACCTTAACTCTAGTCCCTACCTGGGCATCATCGGGACATGGTTCCTCTGCATGGCCTGCAGGTTGCCCTCACCTGGACCTGGTGAGTGGGGTTGACACCTGGGCCTCACCCATGCCTGGTGACACAGGTCCCCAAGTGGGTCTCACTTGGACATAGTGAATCTGGTCCTTACCTGGACCTCACCCGGAACTGGTAACTCTGGTCACCACCTGGGAATCACCTGGACCTGGTGAATCTGGTCCCCATCTGGGCCTCACCCAGTCCTGGTGACTTTGTTCCCCACCTGGACCTGATTGCTGTGGACTCCTTCTTGGACTCACCTTGAACTGGTGACTCGGATCCTAAATGGGTCTCACCCAGATCTGGTGACTCTGGTCCTCCCCCGTGGACCATTATGATCTGGATGCTTTGTTACACACCTGAGCCTCACCTGGACATGATGACTCTGGATCCACTCTGGGCCTCCCCTGACATGGTGACTCTGGTCCCCATCTGGATGTCACCTAGACCAGGTGAATCTGGTACCCCTCTAGGCCTCAACTTGACCTGGTGACTCTGGGCCTCAACTGGGCCTCACCGGGGCCTAGGGAACATGCTCCCCACCTGCGCCTCATCTGGACCTGGTGACTCTGGTTCTACCTGGGCATCATCGGGAAATGGTTACACTATTCCCCTCTGGGACTGACCTGATCCTGGTAACTCTGGTCCTGACTTTGGCCTCTTCTCTACCTGGTGAATCTGGCTCCACCTGGGTCTCACCTGTAACTGGTGACTCTGATCCTAAGCATGGCCTCACCTGACCTTGTGACTGTGGTTCCCATCGGGACCTCACCTGCTCCTCATGTCTCTTGTCTCACCTGGGCCTCACCAAGACTTGGTGTCTCTCGTACCCACTTGGGTAGCATCAGGATATGGTTACACTGTTCACTAACAGTGACCCAGCCGGACCTATTATCTCTGGTCTTCACCTCGCCACACCTGGACATGGTGACACTGGTTCCCACCTTGGTCTCACCTGGACATGGTGAGTCGGATCCCCACAGGGTCCTCACCTCTAACTGGTGATTCTCATTCCCACATGGACATCATGTGGACCTGGTGGCTGCAGTGTTTCTAGCTTCTCATGTACCTTCGTGACTCTGGTCCCCACCAGGGCCTCACCGGGACCTGGTGAGTGTGGTTGCCACCTGCACCTCACCTGACCCTGGTGATTCTGGTCTGCACCTGAGACTACCCTGGATCTGGTGACTATGGTCCCAACCTGGGCTTCACCTGGCCCTGTTGACCATGGTCCTCATCACGGCAAAAATGGGACCCGGTGACTGTGTTCCACACCTGGACCTCACCTGGAGCAGGTGACTCTGGTCCCCCTGTGGGTCTCACCGTGCTCTAGTGACTGTGAACCCCACTTTGGCCTGACTTGGACCTGCTGACCCTAGTTGCCACCTGCGCGTGGGCTCGAACTGTTGACTCTGGTTCGTTCAAGGGCCTCCCCTGTACCTGGTGATCCTGGTTCCCACCTGGGCCTCACCTGGACCTGGTGACTCTTGTCACCACCGGGGACTCACTTGGACCTGGTTACAGTGTTCCACACTGGGCCTCAAGTAGAACTCTTGACCATGGTCCCCAAGCCTGCCTCACATGGACCAGTTGCCTCTGATACCTACCAGCGCCTGACGTGTACCTGGTAACTCTGGTCCTCACCTGGGCCTCATCTGGACTTAGTGACTCTGGTCCCCACCTGGGCTTCACCTGGACCTGGTGAATCTGGTCCCCATCTGGGCCTCACCCAGTCCTCGTGACTTTGTTCCCCACCTGGGCCTGATTGCTGTGGACTCCTTCTTGGCCTCACCTGGAACTGGTGACTCTGATCCTAACTGGGGCTTCACCCAGATCTGGTGACTCTGGTCCTCACCTGTGGACATTATGATCTGGATCTCTGTTCCACACCTGAGCCTCACCTGGACATGATGACTCTGGGTCCCCTCTGGGCCTCACCCTGACATGGTGACTCTGCTCCCCATCTGGATGTCACCTAGACCAGGTGAATCTGGTACCCCTCTAGGCCTCAACTAGACCTGGGGATTCTGGTCCTCAAGTGCGCCTCACCGAGACCTAGAGAATATGCTTCCCACCTACTCCTCATCTGGACCTGGTGACTCTGGTTCTACCTGGGCATCATCAGGACATGGTTAGTCTATTCCCCACTGGGACTGACCTGATCCTGGTAACTCTGGTCCTTACTTTGGCCTCTTCCGTACCAGGTGACTCTGGCTCCTCCTGGGCCACACCAGTAACTGGTGACTCTGATCCTAAGCATGGCCTCACCTGACCTGGTGACTGTGGTTTCCCATCCGGGACCTCACCTGGACCTCATATCTCTGGATCCCACCTGGGCCTCACCAGGACCTGGTGTCTCTGGTACCCACCAGGGGTAGCATCAGGATATGGTTACACTGTTCACTAACAGTGACCCTGCCGGACCTATTAACTCTGGTATTCACCTGGGCCACACCTGGACATGGTGACACTGGTTCCCACCTGGGTCTCACCTGGACATGGTGAGTCGGATCCCCACCTGGTCCTCACCTGTAACTGGTGATTCTCGTTCCCATATGGACATCCTGTGGACCTAGTGGCTGCAGTGTTTCTAGCTTCTCATGTACCTCGTGACTCTGGTCCCCACCAGGGCCTCACCGGGACCTGGTGAGTGTGGTTGCCACCTGCAACTCACCTGGACTTGGTGATTCTGGTCTGCACCTGAGACTACCCTGGATCTGGTGACTGTGGTCCCCACCTGGTCTTCACCTGGATTTGGGGACTCCGGTCCCCATCTGGGCCTCACCTGGCCCTGTTGACCATGGTCCTAAACTGGGCACAATTGGGGCCCGGTGACTGTGTTCCACAAATGGACCTCACCTGGACCAGGTGACTCTGGTCCCCCTCTGGGTCTCACCGTGCCCTAATGACTGTGAACCCCACTTTGGCCTGACTTGGACCTGCTGACCCTGGTTGCCACCTGCGCTTGACTTCGACCTGTTGACTCTGGTTCTTTCTTTTTTCTTTTTTAATTTATTTTTTATTATTGGTGTTCTATTTACTAACATACAGAATAACCCCCAGTGCCCCTCAGCCTTTCACTCCCACCCCCCGCCCTCCTCCCCTTCTACCACCCCTAGTTCGTTTCCCAGAGTTAGCAGTTCTTTACGTTCTGTCTACCTTTCTGATATTCCCACACATTTCTTCCCCCTTCCCTATATTCCCTTCACTATTATTTATATTCTCCAAATGAATGAGCACATATAATGTTTGTCTTTATCCGACTGGCTTACTTCACTCAGCATAATACCCTCCAGTTCCTCACGTTGAAGCCAATGGTGGGTATTTGTCATTTCTAATAGCTGAGTAATATTCCATTGTATACATAAACCACATCTTCTTTATCCATTCATCTTTCGTTGGACACCGAGGCTCCTTCCACAGTTTGGCTATCGTGGCCATTGCTGCTATAAACATCGGGGTGCAGGTTTGTCCCGGCGTTTCATTGCATTGTCTCTTTGGGGAAAATCCCCAACAGTGCATTGTGGGGTCGTAGGGCAGGTATTTTTTAACTGTTTGAGGAACCTCCACACAGTTTTCCAGAGTGGCTGCACCAGTTCACATTCCCACCAACAGTGTATGAGGATTCCCTTTTCTCCGCATCCTCTCCAACATTGGTTGTTTCCTGTCTTGGTAATTTTCCCCATTCTCACTGGTGTGAGGTTGGTATCTCATTGTGGTTTTGATTTGTATTTCCCTGATGGCAAGTGATGCAGAGCATTTTCTCATGTGCATGTTGGCCATGACTATGTCTCCTCTGTGAGATTCTTGTTCATGTCTTTTGCCCATTTCATGATTGGATTGTTTGTTTCTTTGGTGTTGTGTTTGATAAGTCTTTATAGATCTTGGAAACTAGTCCTTATCTGATATGTCATTTGCAAATATCTTCTTCCATTCTGTAGGTTGTCTTTGAGTTTTGTTGACTGTATCCTTTGCTGTGCAAAAGCTTCTTATCTTGATGAAGTCCCAATAGTTCATTTTTGCTTTTGTTCTCTTTTGCCTTCGTGGAGTATCTTGCAAGAAGTACTATGGCCGAGTTCAAAAGGGTGTTGCCTGTGTTCTTCTCTAGGGTTTTGATGGAATCTTCTCTCACATTTTAGATCTTTCATCCATTTTGAGTTTATCTTTGTGTATGGTGAAAGAGAGTGGTCTAGTTTCATTCTTCTGCATGTGGATGTCCAATTTTTCCCAGCACCATTATTGAAGAGATGTCTTTCTTCCAATGGATAGTCTTTCCTCCTTTATTGAATATAGTTGCCCATAAAGTTCAGGGTCCACTGCTGGATCCTCTATTCTGTTTCACTAATCTATGTGTCTGTTTTTGTGCCAGTAGACTCTAGTTCTTTTCAAGGGCCTCAGCTGTACCTGGTGATCCTGGTCCCCACCTGGGCCTCACCTGGACGTGGTGACCCTTTTCACCACCGGGGACTCACCTGGACCTCCTTACTGTGTTACACACCAGGGCCTCAAGTAGACCTGTTGACCATGGTCCCCAAGCCGGCCTCACATGGACCTGTTGCCTCTGATCCCCACCGGGGCCTCACGTGTACCTGGTAACTCAGGTCCACACCTGGGCCTCATCGGGACCTAGTGACTCTGGTCCCCACCTGGGCTTCACGTGGATCTGGTTACTCTGGTCCCCACCTGGACCTCTCCCGGACCTGGTGGCTCTCTTTCCAACATTGACCTCACTTGGATCTGGTGACTCTGGTCCCCTCTGGGTCTCACCGTGCCCTAATGACTGTGAACCCCACTTTGGCCTGACTTGGACCTGCTGACCCTGGTTGCGACCTGCGCTTGACTTCGACCCTGTTGAGTCTGGTTCTTTCAAGGGCCTCCCCTGTACCTGGTGATCCTGGTCCCCACCTGGGACTCACCTGGACGTGGTGACTCTTGTCACCACCGGGGACTCACCTACCTGCTTACTGTATTCCACACCAGGGCCTCAAGTAGACCAGTTGACCATGGTCCCCAACACCGGCCCTCCATGGACCTGTTGCCTTTGATCCCCACCGGGGCCTCATGTGTACCTTGTATCTCTGGTCCTCACCTGGGCCTCATCTGGACCTAGTGACTCTGATTCCCCCCCTGGGCTTCACCTGGATCTGGTGACTCTGGTCCCCACCTGGGCTTCACCTGGATCTGGTGACTCTGGTCCCCACCTGGACCTTTCCTGGACCTGGTGACTCTCTTTGAACATGGACCTCACCTGGACTTTGGTGACTCTGGTCCCCTCCTGGACCTCACCTGCATCTGGTGACTCTAGCCTGCTGGTTGGCCTCACCTGGACCTGGGAGTGGGGTTGCCACCTGGGCCTCACACATACCTGGTGACTCAGGTCCCCACGTGGGCCTCATTTGGACCTGTTGAATCTGGTCCTTAGCTGGTCCTCTCCCAGCCCCGAGGACTCTGGTCACCACCGGGAATAACCTGGACCTGGTGAATCTGGTCCAAATCTGGGCCCTCACCAAGTCCTGGTGACTTTCTTCACCACCTGGACCTGATTTAGTAGACACCTTCTTCTTCTTCTCAGTCACCTGGAACTGGTGACTCTGATCTATCTGCGTGTCACCCAGATCTGTTGACTCTGGTCCTCACCTGGGCATCATTGGTACCTGGAGATTCTGTTCCACACCTGAGCCTCACCTGGACCCGATGACTCTGGAACCACTCTGGGCCTCACCCTGACCTGGTGACTCTGGTCCCCAATCTGGATATCACAGCGATCAGGTGATTCTTGGTACCCTTCTAAGCCGAACCAGATATGGTGAAACTGGTCCTCAACTGGGCCTCACCTGGACCAGGTTGACTCTGGTCCCCCTCTGGGTCTCACCGTGCCCTAGTGACTGTGAACCCACTTTGGCCTGACTTGGACCTGCTGACCCTGGATGCCACCTGCGCCTGACCTCGAACTGTTGACTCTGGTTCTTTCAAGGGCTTCCCCCTGTACCTGGTGATCCTGGTCCCCACCTGGGCCTCACCTGGACGTGGTGACTCTTGTCACAACCTGGGACTCACCTGGACCTGGTTACTGTGTTCCACACTTGGGCCTCAAGTAGACCTGTTGACATGGTCCCCAAGCCGGCCTCACATGGACCTGTTGCCTCTGATCCCCACCGGGGCCTCACGTGTACCTGGGAACTCTGGTCCTCACCTGGGCGTCATCTGGACCTAGTGACTCTGGTCCCCACCTGGGCTTCACCTGGATCTGGTGACTCTGGTCCCGCCTTGGCCTTCACCTGGATCTGGTGACTCTTGTCCCCCACCTGGACCTCTCCTGGACCTGGTGACTCTCTTTCCAACATGGACCTCACCTGGATCCGGTGACTCTGGTCCTCAGTTTGGCCTCACCTGGACCTGGTGTCTCTCGTCCACACTTTGACCTAACTCAGAACTGCTGAATCTTGCCCCACCTAGGCCGCAACCAGATCTGGTGACTCTTGTTCCCCAGCTATGCCTCAATTCGACCTGATGAATCTGGTCCTCACGTGGGCCTCTCATGGACCTGGGACTCAGCTGGATAGAGTGGCTCTGTTACCCACAAGGGGCTCACCTGATACTGGTGACTGTGGTCTTATTCTATGCCTCACCAGGACTAGTGATTCTGTTCCCCATCTGGGCCTGCATGGCCCTAGTGACTCTGGTCCTCACCCAGGCATCATTGGGACCTGGATACTCTATTCGACACCTGGGCCTCACTCTCACCAGGGACCTCTGGTCACCACTCTGGGCCTCAAATTAAACTGGTTACTCTGGTCACCCTCTTGGCCTCACCCTTACCTGGTGACTCTGGACACCCCTTGGGTATCATTTTGGGCCTGGTGAATCTGGTCCTTAGCTTGTCCTCACTTCTTTATGGTGAGTGGTCGCCACCTGGGCCTCACCTGGACTGGTGAATCCTGTTGTCACCTGCGCCTCACCTGGACCTTGTGACAGTGGTCCAACCTGGACTTCACCTGGATCTGGTTGCTCTGGTTCCCATATGGGGCTTTCCTGGACCTGGTTCCTGTGGTCTCCATCAGGCCTCACCTGGGAACACCAATGACTCTGTTTCATATTTGGGCCTCTCCTGGACCTGTTGACTCTGGTACTTACATGGGCATCATTGGGACCTGGGTACACTCTTATATACCTGGTCCTCACCTGGACGTGGTGACTGTGGTCCCACCTGGACCTCACCGGGACGAGGTGACTGGTTCCCACAGGGACATCACCTGGACCTCGTGACTCAGGTCCTCATATGGGCATCATGGGACCTGGTTTCTCAGTTCCACATCGGGGCCTCAAGTGGACCTAGTGATTCTGGTCCCCCTCTGGGCCTGCCCCTGACCGTGGTGACTCTGGTCCCAACCTGGATATCACCCAGAACCTGGTGACTGTGGTCCCCCTCTGGACTCACCCAGAGCTGTGGACACTTGTCCTCAACTGGGCCTCATCAGGACCTGGTGAATCTACTCCTCACTTAGGCCTCGTCTGGAACTTGTGACTCTTTTCCCACCTGGCATCAATGGGACATGGTTACTCTGTTCCCCACCTGGGCCTCACCTGTGACATGATAAATTTGCTCCGCACTTTGGCCTCATCTGGTCCTGATGACTCTGGTCCCTCACCTAGGCCTCAATCAGGACCTGGTGACTCTGGTCCCCACCTGGACTTCACCTGGATCTGGTGACTCTGGTCCCCACCTGGACCTCTCCTGGACCTGGTGACTCCTTTCCAACATGGACCTCACCTGGATTGGTGACTCTGGTCCTCAGTTTGGCCTCACCTGGACCTGGTGACTCTCTTTCCCAAAATGAATCACACCTGGACCTGGTGACTGTGGTGTTCTTGTAGACTCACATTTACCTGGGGAGTCCGGTACCCACAAGGGCCTCACCTGCATCTGGTGACTCTGGCCTGCAGGTTGGCCTCACTTGGACCTGGTGAGTGGGGTTGCCACCTGGGCCTCACCCACAACTGGTGATTCAGTCCCTCACGTTGGTCTCTTGGACCTGGTGAATCTGGTCCTTACCTGGTCCTCTCCAGACCGGGGACTCTGGTCACCACCTGGGCCTCACCTGGGACCTGGTGAATCTGGTCCCCATCTGGGCCTCACCCAGTCCTGGTGACTTTGTTCCCCACGTGGACCTCATTGCTGTGGACTCTTTCTTGGCCTCACCTGGAACTGGTGACTCTGATCCTATCTGCGCGTCACCCAGATCTGGTGACTCTGGGCCTCACCTGAGCATCATTAGTACCTGGTGACTCTGTTCCACGCCTGAGCCTAACCTGTTACATGATGACTCTGGAAACACTCTGGGCCTCTCCCTGAACTGATGCCTCTGGTCCCCATCTGGATTGTCACCTGGACCAGGTGATTCTAATACCCCTCTAAGCCCTCAACCAGATCTGGTGACAGTGGTCCTCACCTGGGCCTCACTTGACCTAGTGAATATTCTCCATCTGGGTCTCATTTGGACCTGGTGACTCTGGTCCCTACCTGGGCATCATCGGGACATGGTTCCACTGCATGGCCTGCATATTGGCCCTCACCTGGACCTGGTAACTCTGTTCCCTACCTGGGCATTATCGGGACATGGTTCCTCTGCATGGCCTGCAGGTTGGCCTCACCTGGACCTGGTTAGTGGGGTTGTCACCCTGGGCCTCACCCTTACCTGAGTAACACAGGTCCCCACCTGGGAATCACCTAGGCCTGGTGAATCTGGTCCTTACCTGGTTCTCACTCAGTCCTGGTGACTTTGTTCCCCACCTGGACCTGATTGCTGTGGACGCCTTCTTGGCCTCACCTGGAACTGGTGCTCTGATCCTAACTGGGCCTCACCCACATCTGGTGACTCTGGTCCTCACCTGGGCATCATGATACCTGGTTAGTCTGTTCCACACCTGAGCCTCACCGGGACATGATGACTCTGGAACCTCTCTGGGACTAACTCTGACCTGGTGACTCTGGTCCCCATCTGGATATCACCTGGACCAGTGATTCTGGTACACCTCTAGGGCTCAAGGTGATCTGGTGACTCTGGTCCTCAACTGGGCCTCACCTGGACCTAGTGAATATACCCCATCTGGGCCTCATTTGGACCTGGTGACTCTAGTCCGTACCTGGGCATCATCGGGATATGGTATCACGGCATGGCCTGCAGGTTGGCCTCACCTGGACCTGGTGAGTGGGGTTTTCCTCAACTGGGCAAAATTGGGACCCGGTGACTGTGTTCCACAAGTGGCCTCACCTGGACCAAGTGACTCTGGTCCCCTCTGGGTGTCACCATGTCCTAGTGACTGTGAACCCCACTTTGGCCTGACTTGGACCTGCTGACCATGGTTGCCACCTGCGCCTGACCTCGAACTGTTGACTCTGGTTCTTTCAAGGGCCCTCCCCTGGACCTGTTGATCCTGGTCCCCACCTGGGACTCACCTGGACGTGGTGACTCTTGTCACCACGGGGCCCTCACCGGGACCTGCTTACTGTGTTCCACACCTGGGCCCTCAAGTAGACCTGTTGACCATGGTCCCCAAGCCAGCCTCAAATGGACATGTTGCCTCTGATCCGCACCGGGGCCTCACGTTGTACCTGGTAACTCTGGTCCTCACCTGGGCCTCATCTGGACCTAGTGACTCTGGTTCCCACCGGGACTTCACCTGGATCTGGTGACTCTGGTCCACCCCAGGACCTCTCCTGGACCTGGTGACTCCTTTCCAACATGGACCTAATGTGGATCTGGTGACTCTGGTCCTCAGTTTTGCCTCACCTGGACTTGGTGGTCTCTCATCCCCACTTTGGACCTAACTCAGAACTGCTGAATCTTGCCCCAACTAGGCCGCATCCAGACTGGTGACTCTTGTCCCTAGCTATGCCTCAATTCGACCTGATGAATCTGGTCCTCACGTGTGCCCTCACATGTACCTGGGACTCAGCTGGATAAAGTGGCTCTGGTTCCCACAAGGGGCACACCTGATACTGCTGACTGTGGTCTTATTCTATGCCTCACCAGGACGTAGTGATTCTGTTCCCCATCTGGGCCTGCATGGCCCTAGTGCCTCTGGTCCTCACCCAGGCATCATTGGGTGATGGACCCAATGATCCTCACCCTGGATACTCTATTCCACACCTGTGCCTCACTTTGACCAGGGACTTCTGGTCCCATTCTGGGCCTCAAACTAAAGTGGTTACTCTGTTCCACTGTGGGCCTCACCCTTACCTGGTGACTCTGGTCACCCCTTGGGCTTCACTAGGGTCTGGTGAATCTGGTCCTTAGCTGGTCCGCACCTGGATCTGGTGACTGGTCGCCACCTGGGCCTCACCTGGACTTGGTGAATCCTGTTGCCACCTGTGCCTCACCTGGACCTTGTGGCTGTGGTCCCACCTGGACCTCACCTGGATATGGTGGCTCTGGTTCCCATAAGGGGCTCTCCTGGACCTGGTTCCTGTGGTCTCCATCTGGCCTCACTTGGAACACAATGACTCTAAACAATATTTGGGCCTCTCTTGTACCTGTTGACTCTGGTCCTTACTTGGGCATCACTGGGAGCTGGATACTCTGTTATATACCTGGGTCTCACCTGGACCGGTGACTGTGGTCCCACCTGAGCCTCACCTGGACGAGGTGACTGGTTCCCAAAGGGAGCTCACTGGACCTGGTGACTCAGATCCTCATATGGGCATCATGGGACCTGGTTTCTCACTTCCACATCGGGACCTCACATGGACCTAGTGATTCTCGTCCCACTCTGGGCCTCACCCTGATGTGGTGAATCTGGTCCCCATCTAGGCCTCACCCAGTACTGGTGACTTTGTTCCCCACCTGGACCTGATTGCTGTGGACTCTTTTTGGCCTCACCTGGAACTGGTGACTCTGAACCTATCTGCGCGTCACCCAGATCTGGTGACTCTGGCCCTCACCTGGGCATCATTGGTACCTGGTGACTCTGTTCCTCACCTGAGCCTCACCTGGACATGATGACTCTGGAACCTCTCTGGGCCTCTCCCTGACCTGGTGACTCTAGTCCCTAACTGGGCATTATCGGGACATGGTTCCACTTCATTGCCTGCAGGTTGGCCTCACCTGGATGTTGTAACTCTCGTCCTTACCTGGGTATCATCGGGACATGGTTCCTCTGCATGGCCTGCAGGTTGGCCTCACCTGGACCTGGGGTGCCTTGCCACCTGGCCTCACCAATACCTGGTGACTCAGGTCCCCACGTGGGCCTCATTTGGACCTGGTGAATCTGGTCCTTACCTGGTCGTCACCCGGAACTGGTATGTCTGGTCACCACCTGGGAATAACCTGGGCCTGGTGAATCTGGTCCCAATCTGGGCCTCACCCTGTCCTGGTGACTTTGTTCCCCACCTGGGCCTGATTGCTGTGGACTCTTTTTTGGCCTCACCTGGAACAGGTGACTCTGATCCTATCTGCCCGTCACCCAGACCTGGTGACTCTGGTCCTCACCTGGGCATCTTTGGTACCTGGTGACTCTGTTCCACACCTGAGCCTCACCTGGACTTGATGACTCTGGAACCTCTCTGGGCCTCATCCTGACCTGGTGACTCTGGTCCCCATCTGGATGTCACCTGGACCAGGTGATTCTTGTACCCCTCTAGGCCTCAACAGGGTCTGGTGACTCTGGTCCTCCACTGGACCACACCTGGACCTAGTGAATATGCTCCATCTGGGCCTCATTGGACCTGGTGATTCTGGTCCCTACCTGGGCATCATCGGGACACGGTTCCACTGCATCGCCTGCAGGTTGGCCTCACCTGGACCTGGTAACCCTGGTCCCTACCTGGACATCATCAGGGCATGGTTTCACTGCATGGCCTGCAGGTTCGCCTCACCTGGACCTGGTAACTTTGGTTCCTACATGGGCATCATCGGGACAGGGTTCCTCTGCATGACTCGAAGGATGGCCTCTCCTGGACCTGGTGAGGGTGGTTGCCACCTGTGCCTCGCCCGTACCTGGGGACACAGGTCCCCTCGTGGGCCTCTTGGACCTGGTGAATCTGGTCCTTACCTGGTCATCTCCCAGACCCGTGGTCTCTGGTCACCACCTGGGCCTCACCTGGACCTGGTCAATCTGGTCCCCATCTGGGCCTCACCCAGTCCTGGTGACTTTGTTCCCCACCTGGATCTGATTGCTGTGGACTCTTTCTTGGCCTCACCTGGAACTGGTGACTCTGATCCTATCTGCGCATTACGCAGACCTGGTGACTCTGGTCCTCACCTGGGCGTCATTGGGACCTGGATACTCTATTCCACACCTGGGCCTCTCTTTGACCAGGGACCTCTGGACCCATTCTGGGCCTCAAACTAAACTGGTTACTGTGGTTCCCCTTCTGGGCCTCACCCTTACCTGGAATATCTGGTCACCCCTTGGGCTTCACTTGGGCCTAGTGAATCTGGTCTTAGCTGGTCCGCACATGGATCTGGTGACTGGTCGCCACCTGGGCCTCACCTGGACTTGGTGAATCCTGTTGCCACCTGCGCCTCACCGGGACCTTGTGACTCTTTTCCCACCTGGCATCAGTGGGACATGGTTACTCTGTTCCCCACCTGGGCCTCACCTGGACATGATAACTTTGCTCCACACTTTTACCTCAACTGGTCCTGATGACTCTGGTCCCCCCACCTAGGCCTCTATCTGGACCTGGTGACTCTGGTCCCCACCTGGTTCTCACCTGGACCTGGTGACTCTCGTTCCCACATGAACCACACCTGGACCTGGACTGTGGTGTTCTTGTAGACGGACATTTACCTGGTGACTCCGGTCCCCACTAGGGCCTCACGTGGATCTGGTGACTCTGGCCTGAAGGTTGGCCTCACCTGGACCTGGTGAGTGGGGTTGCCACCCCATACCTGGTGATTCAGTTCCCCACGTGGGCCTCTTGGACCTGGTGAATCTGGTCCTTACCTGGTCCACTCCCAGACCCGGAGACTCTGGACACCACCTGGGCCTCACTTGGACGTGTTGAATCTGGTCCCCATCTGGGCCTCACCCAGTCCTGGTGACTGTGTTCCCCACCTGGACCTGATTGCTGTGGACTCTTTCTTGGCCTCACCTGGAACTGGTGACTCTGATCCTATCTGCGCGTCACCAGATCTGGTCACTCTGGTCCTCACATATGGACCATTATTACCTGGACACTGTGTTCCAGACCTGAGCCTCACCTGAACATGATGACTCTGGAGCCTCTCTCGGCCTCACCCTGACCTGGTGATTCTGGTCCCCATCTGGATGTCACCTGGACCAGGTGATTCTGGTACCCCTCTAGGCCTCATCCAGATCTGGTGACTCTGGTCCTCAACTGGGCCTCACCTGGACATAGTGAATACATTCCATCTGGGGCTCATTTGGACCTGGTTACTCTTGTCCCTTCCTGGGCATCATCGGGACATGTCTCCACTGCATGACCTGCAGGTTGGCCTCACCTGGACCTGGTAACTCTGGTCCCTACCTGGGCATCATCGGGACATGGTTCCACTGCATGGCCTGTAGGTTGGCCTCACCTGGACCTGGTAACTCTAGTCCCAACCTGGGCATCATCGGGACTAGGTTCCTCTGCATGGCCTGCAGGTTGCCCTCACCTGGACCTGGTGAGTGGGGTTGCCACCTTGCCTCACCCATACCTGGTGACACAGGTCCCACGTGGGCCTCACTTGGACCTGGTGAATCTGGTCCTTACCTTGTCCTCACCCGGAACTTGTAACTCTGGTCACCACCTGGGAATCACCTGGGCCTGGTGAATCTGGTCCCCCTCTGGGCCGCACCCAGTCCTGGTGTCTTAGTTCCCCACCTGGGCCTGATTGCTGTGGACTCCTTCTTGGCCTCACCTTGAAATGGTGACTCTGATCCTAACTGGGTCTCACCCAGATCTGATGACTCTGGTCCTCACCTGTGGACCATTATGACCTGGATACTTTGTTACACACCTGAGCGTCACCTGGATATGATGACTCTGGATCCCCTCTGGGCCTCAGCCTGACATGGTGACTCTGGTCTCCATCTGGATGTCACCTAGACCAGGTGAATCTGGTACCCCTCTAGGCCTCAACTTGACCTGGTGACTCTGGTCCTCAACTGGGCCTACGGGGACCTACTGAACATGCTCCCCACCTGTGCCTCATCTGGACCTGGTGACTCTGGTTCTACCTGGGCATCATCGGGACATGGTTACTCTATTCAGCAGGAGCAGGTGAGTGTGGTTTCCACCTGCACCTCACCTGGACCTGATGATCCTGGTCTGCAAGTGAGACTACTGTGGATCTGGTGACTGTGGTCCCCACCTGGGATTCACCTGGATTTGGGGACTCCGGTCCCCATCTGGGCCTCACCTGGCCCTGTTGACCATGGTCCTCAACTGGGCAAAATTGGGAACCGGTGACTGTGTTCCAAAACTGGACCTCAACTGGACCTCATGACTCTGGTCCCACCTGGGCGTCACCAGGACCTGGTGTCTCTGGTACCCACCTGGGTAGCATCAGGATATGGTTACACTGTTCACTAACAGTGACTCAGCTGGACCTATTGACTCTGGTCTTCACCTGGGCCACACCTGGACATGGTGACACTGGTTCCCACATGGGTCTCACCTGGACATGGTGAGTCAAAGCCCAACCTGGTAGTATACTGTAACTGGTGATACTCATTCCCACATGGACATATCATGGGGACCTGGTGGCTGCAGAGTTTCTAGCTTCTCATGTACCTCGTGACTCTGGTCCGCATCAGGGCCTCACCGGGACCTGGTGAGTGTGGTTGCCACCTGCACCTCACCTGGACCTTGTGATTCTGGTCTGCACCTGAGACTATCCTGGATCTGGTGACTGTGGTCCCAACCTGGGCTTACCTGGATTTGGGGACTCCGGTCCCTATCTGGGCCTCTCCTGGCCGTGTTGACCATGGTACTCAACTGGGCAAAATTGGGACCCGGTAACTGTGCCCTCGTGACTGTGAACCCCACTTTGGCCTGACTTGGACCTGTTGACCCTGGTTGCAACCTGCGCCTTACCTCGAACTGTTGACTCTGGTTCTTTCAAGGGCCTCCCCTCTACCTGGTGATCCTGGTCCCCACCTGGGGCTCACCTGGACGTGGTGACTCTTGTCACCACCAGGGACTCACTTGGACCTGCTTACTGTGTTCCACACCTGGGCCTCAAGTAGACCTGTGGACCATGGACCCCAAGCCGGCCTCACATGGACCTGTTGCCTCTGATCCCCCCCGGGGCCTCACGTGTACCTGGTAACTCTGGTCCTCACCTGGGCCTCATCTGCAACTAGAGACTCTGGTCCCCACCTGGGCTTCACCTGGATCTGGTGACTCTGGTCACCACCTGGACTTCACATGGATCTGGTGACTCTGGCCTCCACCTGCACCTCTCCTGGACCTCGTGACTCTCTTTCCAACATGGACCTCACCTGGATCTGGTGACTCTGGTCCTCACTTTGGCCTCACCTGGAACTGGTGTCTCTCGTCCCCACTTTGACCTAACTCAGAACTGCTGAATCTTTCCCCACCTAGGCCGCACCCAGACCTGGTGACACTTGTCCCCAGCTATGCCTCAATTCTACCTGATGAATCTGGTCCTCCCTTGGGCCTCACATGGACCTGGGACTCAGCTGTGTAGAGTGGCTCTTGTTCCCACAAGGGGCTCACCTGATACTGGTGAATCTGGTCTTTTATTTTAATTTTTTTAAATTTTTATTTATTTATGATAGTCACAGAGAGAGAGAGAGGCAGAGACACAGGCAGAGGGAGAAGCAGGCTCCATGCAGCGGGAGCCCGATGTGGGATTCGATCCCGGGTCTCCAGGATCGCGCCCTGGGCCAAAGGCAGGCGCCAAACAGCTGCGCTACCCAGGGATCCCTGAATCTGGTCTTATTCTATGCCTCAACAGGACCTAGTGATTCTGTTCCCCATCTGGGCCTGCATGGCCCTAGTGACTCTGGTCCTCACCCAGGCATCATTGGGACCTGGATACTCTATTCCACACCTGGACCTCACTTTGACCAGGGACCTCTGGTCCCATTCTGGGCCTCAAACTAAACTGGTTACTCTGATTCCCCCTCTGGGACTCACCCTTACTTGGTAAATCTGGTCACCACTTGAGCTTCACATGGGCCTGGTGATTCTGGTCCTTAGCTGGTCCGCACCTGGATCTGGTGACTGGTCGCCACCTGGGCCTCACCTGGACTTGGTGAATCTTGTTGCCACCTGCGCCTCACCTGGACCTTGTGACTGTGGTCCCACCTGGACCTCACCTGGATCTGGTGGCTCTGGTTCCCATATACGGCTCTCCTGGACCTGGTTCCTGTGGTCTCCATCTGGCGTCACCTGGAACACAATGACTCTGATACATTTTTGGGATCTCTCCTGGACCTGTTGACTCTGGTCCTTAACTGGGCATCATTGGGACCTGGATAATCTCTTATATACCTGGGCCTCACCTGGACCTGGTGACTGTGTTCCACCTGGGCCTCACCTGGAGGAGTTCACTGGTTCCCACAGGGACCTCACTTGGACTTGGTGACTCAGGTCCTCATATGGGCATCATGGCACCTGGTTTCTAGTTCCACATCGGGGCCTCACCTGGACCTAGTGATTCTCGTCCCCCACTGGGCCTCACCCTGACGTGGTGACTCTGGTCCCCACCTGGATATCACCAGAACCGGGTGACTCTGGTCCCCCTCTGGGACTCACCCGGAGCTGGGGACACTGGTCCTAAACCTGGCCTGAACAGGACCTGGTGAATCTACTCCTAACTTAGGCCTCATCTGTAACTTGTGACTCTTTTCCCATCTGGCATCAATGGGACATGGTTACTCTGTTCCCCACTTGGGCGTCACCTGGAAATGAAAACTTTGCTCCACACTTTGGTCTCAACTGGTCCCGATGACTCTGGTCCCCCCACCTAGGCCTCAATCTGGACCTGGTGACTCTGGTCCCTACCTGGGCATCATCGGGACATGGTTCCTCTGCATGGCCTGCAGGTTGGCATCACCTGGACCTGGTAACTCTGGTTCCTACATGGGCATCATCGGGACAGCGTTCCTCTGCATGGCGCAAAGGATGGCCTCTTCTAGACCTGGTGAGTGTCGTTGCCACCTGTGCCTCACCCGTACCTGGGGACACAGGTCCCCTCGTGGGCCTCTTGGACCTGGTGAATCTGGTCCTTACCTGGTCGTCTCCCAGACCCTTGGTCTCTGGTCACCACCTGGGCCTCACCTGGACCTGTTGAATCTGGTCCCCATCTGGGCCTCACCCAGTCCTGGTGACTTTGTTCCCCACCTGGATCTGATTGCTGTGGACTCTTTCTTGGCCTCACCTGGAACTGGTGACTCTGATCCTATCTGCGCATTACCCAGACCTGGTGAATCTGGTCCTCACCAGGGCATCTTTGGTACCTGGTAACTCTGTTCCACACCTGAGCCTCACCTGGACATGATGTCTCTGGAACCTCTCTGGGCCTCATCCTGACCTGGGGACTCTGATGCCCATCTGGATGTCACCTGGACCAGGTGATTCTGGTACCCCTCTAGGCCTCAACTAGATCTGGTGACTCTGGTCCTCCACTGGACCTCACCTGGACCTAGTAAATATGCTCCATCTGGGTCTCATTGGACCTGGTGATTCTGATCCCTACCTCGGCATCATCGGGAAATGGTTCCACTGCATGGCCTGCAGGTTGGCCTCACCTGGACCTGTTAACTCTGGTCCCTACCTGGGCATCATCGGGACATGGTTCCACTGCATGGCCTGCAGGTTGGCCTCACCTGGACCTGGTAACTCTAGTCCCTACCTGGGCATCATCGGGACATGGTTCCTCTGCATGGCCTGCAAGATCGCCTCACCTGGACCTGGTGAGTGGGGTTGCCACCTCGGCCTCACCCATGCCTGGAGACACAGGTCCCCACGTGGGCCTCACTTAGACCTGGTGAATCTGGTCCTTACCTGGTCCTCACCCGGAACTCGTAACTCTGGTCACCACATGGGAATCACCTGGACCTGGTGAATCTGGTCCCCATCTGGGGTCATCCATTCCTGGTGACTTTGTTCCCCACCTGGACCTGATTGCTGTGGACTCCTTCTTGGCCTCACCTGGAACTGGTGACTCTGATCCTAACTGGGCCTCACCCAGTTCTGGTGACTCTGGTCCTCACCTGTGGACCATTATGAACTGGATACTCTGTTCCACACGTGAGCCTCAACTGGACATGTTGACTCTGGATCCCCTCTGGGCCTCAGCCTGACATGGTGACTCTGGTCCCCATCTGGATGTCACTTAGACCAGGTGAATCTGGTACCCCTCTAGGCCTCAACTTGACCTGGTGACTCTGGGCCCCAACTGGGCCTCACCGGGATCTAGTGAACATGCTCCCCAGCTGTGCCGCATCTGGGCATGGTGACACTGGTTTTACCTGGGCATCCTCGGGAAATGGTTACTGTATTCCCCCCTGGGACTGACCGGATTCTGGTAACTCTGATCCTGACTTTGGCCTCTTCTGTACCAGGTGACTCTGGCTCCACCTGGACCTCACCTGTAACTGGTGACTCTGATCCTAAGCATGGCCTCACCTGACCTGGTGACTGTGGTTCCCATCGGGACCTCACCTGGACCTCAGGTCTCTGGTTCCACCTGGGCCTCACCAGGACCTGGTGTCTCTGGTACCCACCTGGGTAGCATCAGGATATGGTTACACTGTTCACTAACAGTGACCCAGCCTGACCTATTAACTCTGGTCTTCACCAGGGCCACACCTGGACATGGTGACACTGGTTCCCACCTGGGTCTCACCTGGACATGGTGAGTGGGATCCCCACCAGGTCCTCACCTGTAACTAGTGATTCTCGTTCCCACATGGACATCATGTGGACCTGGTGGCTGCAGTGTTTCTAGATTCTCATGTACCTCGTGACTCTGGTCCCTGCCAGGGCCTCACCGGGACCTGGTGAGTGAGGTTGCCACCTGCACCTCACCTGGACATGGAGATTCTGGTCTGCACCCGAGACTACCCTGGATCTGGTGACTCTGGTCCCCACCTGGGCTTCACCTGGATTTGGGGACTCCGGTCCCCATCTGGGCCTCACCTGGCAGTGTTGACCATTGTCCTCAACTGGGCAAAATTGGGACCCGGTGACTGTTCCACAACTGGACCTCACATGGACCAGGTGACTCCGGTCCCCCTCTGGGTCTCACCGTGCCCTAGTGACTGTGAACCCCACTTTGGCCTGACTTGGACCTGCTGACACTGGTTGCAACCTGCTCCTGACCTCGATCCGTTGACTCTGGTTCTTTCAAGGGCCTTCCCTAGACCTGGTGATCCCGGTCCCCACCTGGGCCTCACCTGGACGTGGTGACCCTTGTCACCACCGGGGACTCACCTGGACCTTGTTACTGTGTTCCAAACCTGGGCCTCAAGTAGTCCTCTTGCCTCTGATCCCCACCGGGGCCTCAGTTGTCTGGTAACTCTGGTCCTCACCTGGGCCTCATCTGGACCTAGTGACTCTGGTCCCCACCTGGGCTTCACCTGGATCTGGTGACTCTGGTCCCCACCTGGACTTCACCTGGATCTGGTGACTCTGGTCCCCACCTGGACCTCTCCTGAACCTGGTGACTCTCTTTCCAACATGGACCTCACCTGGATCTGGTGACTCTGGTCCTCACTTTGGCCTCACCTGACCTGGTGTCTCTCATCCCCACATTGATTAACTCGAAACTTCTGAATCTTGCTACACCTAGGCCGCACCCCGACCTGGTGACTCTTGTCCCCAGCTATGCCTCAATTCGACCTGATGAATCTGGTCCTCACGTGGTCCTCACATGGACCTGGGACTCAGCTCCATAGAGTGGCTCTGGTTCCCACAAGGGGCTCACCTGATACTGTTGACTGTGGTTTTATTCTATGCCTCACCAGGACCTAGTGATTCTGTTTGCCATCTGGGCCTGCATGGCCCTAGTGACTCTGGTCCTCACCCAGGCATCATTGGGACCTGGATACTCTATTCCACACCTGGGCCTCAGTTTGACCAGGGATCTCTGGTTCCATTCTGGGCCTCAAACTAAACTGGTTACTCTGGTTCCCCCTCTGGGCCTCACCCCTACCTGGTGACTCTGGTCACCCCTTGGGATTCACATGAGCCTGCTGAATCTTCTCCTTAGCTGGTCCGCACCTGGATCTGGTGACTGGTCGCCACCTGGGTCTCACGTGGACTTGTTGAATCCTGTTGCCTCCTGCGCCTCACCTGGACCTTGTGACTGTGGTCCCACCTGGACCTCACCTGGATCTGGTGGCTCTGTTTCCCATATGGGGCTCTCCTGGACCTGGTTCCTCTGGTCTCGATCTGGCCTCCCCTGGAACACAATGACTCTGATCCATATTTCGGCCTCTCCTTGACCTGTTGACTCTGGTCCTTACCTGGGCATCATTGGGACCTGGATACTCTCTTATATTCCTGGGCCTCATCTGAACCTGGTGACTGTGGTCCCACCTGGGCCTGACCTGGAGGAGGTGACTGGTTCCCACAAGGACCTTGCCTGGACCTGGTGGCAAAGGTCCTCATATGGGCATCATGGGACCTGGTTTCTCAGTTCCACATCGGGGCCTCACCTGGACCTAGTGAATATGCTCCATCTGGGCCTCATTTGGACCTGGTGACTCTGGTCCCTTCCTGGGCATCTTCGGGACATGGTTCAGCTGCATGGCCTTCAGGTTGGCCTCACCTGGACCTGGTAACTCTGGTCCCTACCTGGGCATCATCGGGACATTGTTCCTCTACATGGCCTGCAGGTTGGCCTCACCTGGACCTGGTGAGTGGGGTTGGCACCTGGGCCTCACCCGTACATGGTGACACAGGTCCCCCGTGGGCCCAGTATGACCTGGTGAATCTCGTCCTTACCTGGTCCTCACCCGTACCTGGTAACCCTGGTCACCACCTGGGAATCACCTGGACCTGGTGAATCTGGTCCCATCTGGTCCTCACCCAGTCCTGGTGACTTTGTTCCCCTCTGGACCTGAATGCTGTGGAATCCTTCATGGCCTCAACTGGAAGTGGTGACTCTGATCCGACCTGGGCCTCACCCAGATCTGGTGACTCTGGTCCTCACCTGTGGACCATTATGACCTGGATACTCTGTTAAACACCTGAGCCTCACCTGGATGATGATGACTCTGGATCCCCACGGGGCCTCACCCTGACATGGTGACTCTGGTCCCCATCTGGATGTCACCTAGATCTGGTGAATCTGTTACCCCTCTAGGGCTCAAAAAGACCTGGTGACACTGGTCCTCAACTGGGTGTCACCGAGACCTAGTGAATATGCTCCCCACCAGCGCCTCATCTGGACCTGTTGACGCTGGGTCTACCTGGGCATCATCGGGACATGGTTACTCTGTTCCCCACTGGGAATGACCTGATCCTGGTAACTCTGGTCCTGATTTTGGCCTCTTCTGTACCAGGTGACTCAGGCTCCACCTGGGCCTCACCTGTAACTGGTGACTCTGATCCAAAGCATGGCCTCTCCTGACCTGGTGACTGTGGTTCCCATCGGGACCTCACCTGGACCTCATGTCTCTGGTCCCACCTGGGCCTCACCAGGACCTGGTGTCTCTGGTTCCCACCTGGGTAGCATCAGGATATGGTTACACTGTTCAGTAACAGTGACCAAGCCGGACCTATTAACTCTGGTCTTCACCTGGGCCACACCTGGTCATTGTGACACTCGTTCCCACCTGGGTATCACCTGGAAATGGTGAGTCAGATACCCACCTGGTCCTAACCTATAACTGTTGATTCTCGTTCCCACATGGACATCATGTGGACCTGGTGGCTGCGGTGTTTCCAGTTTGTCATGTACCTTGTGACACTGGTCCCCACCAGGGCCTCACCGGGACCTGGTGATTGTGGTTGCCACCTGCACCTCACCTGGACCTGGTGATTCTGGTCTGCACCTGAGACAACCCTGGATCATGTGACTGTGGTCCCCACCTGGGCTTCACCTGGATTTGGGGACTATGGTCCGCATCTGAGCCTCACCTGGCCCTGTTGACCATGTCCTCAACTGGGCAAAATTGGGACGCGGTGACTGTGTTCCACAACTGGACCTCACCTGGACCACGTGACTCTGGTGCCCCTCTGGGTCTCACCGTTCCCTAGTGACTGTGAACCCCACTTTCCCCTGACTTGGACCTGCTGACCCTGGTTGAAACCTGCGCCTGACCTCCAATTTTTGACTCTGGTTCTTTCAAGGGCTTCCCCTGTACCTGGTGATCCTGGTCCCCACCTGGGCTTCACATGGATCTGGTGACTCTGGTCCCCACATGGACTTTACCTGGATCTGGTGACTCTGGACCCCACCTGGAACTCTCCTGGACCTCGTGACTCTCTTTCCAACATGGACCTCACCTGGATCTGGTGACTCTGGTCCTCTCTTTGGCCTCACCTGGACTTGGTGTCTCTCGTCCCCACTTTGACCTAACTCAGAACTGCTGAATCTTGCCCCACCTAGGCCGCACACAGACATGGTGACTCTGTCCCCAGCTATGCCTCAATTCGACCTGATGAATCTGGTCCTCACGTGGGACTCACCTGGTCCTGGGACTCAGCTGGATAGTGTGGCTCTGGTTCTCACAAGGGGATCACCTGATACTGCTGAATGTGGTCTTATTCTATGCCTCACCAGGACGTAGTGATTCTGTTCCCCATCTGGGCCAGCATGGCCCTAGTGACTCTGATCCTCACCCAGGCGTCATTGGGACCTGGATACTCTATTCCACACCTGGGCCTCTCTTTGACCAGGTACCTCTGGTCCCATTCTGGGCCTCAAACTAAACTGGTTACTCTGGTTCCCCCTCTGGGCCTCACCCTGCCATGGTGACTCTGGTCACCCGTTGCGCTTCACTTGGGCCTGGAGAATCTGGTCCTTAGCTGTTCCACACCTGGATCTGGTGACTGGTCGCCACCTGGGACTCACCTGGACTTGGTGAATCCTGTTGCCTCCTGCGCCTCACCTGGACCTTGTGACTGTGGTCCCACCTGGACCTCATCTGGACGAGGTGACTGGTTCCCACAGGGACCTCACCTGGACCTGGTGACTCAGGTCCTCATATGGGCATCATGGGACCTGGTTTCTCAGTTCCACATCGGGGCCTCACCTGGACCTAGTGATTCTCGTCCCCCTCTGGGCCTCACCCTGACGTGGTGACTCTGGTCCCCACCTGGATATCACCAGAACCGGGTGACTCTGGTCCCCCACTGGGACTCATCTGGAGCTGGGGACACTGGTCCTCAGCTGATCCTCAACAGGACCTGGTGAATCTACTCCTCACTTAGGCCTCGTCTGGACATTGTGACTCTTTTCCCACCTGACATCAATGGGACATGGTTACTCTGTTCCCCACCTGGGCCTCACCTGAACATGATAACTTTGATCCACACTTTGGCCTCAACTGCTCCTGATGACTCTCGTCCCCCCTCCTAGGCCTCACTCTACTCCACTCTACTCTACTGGAGTCTACCTACTCCAGGTAGGTGACTGTGGTCCCAACCTGGGTCTCACCTGGGCCTGGTGACTCTCATTCCCACTAGAACCACACCTGGACCTGCTGACTGTGGTGTTCTTGTAGACTCACATTTACCTGTTGACTCCGGTCCCCACTAGGGCCTCACCTGGATCTGGTGACACTGGCCTGCAGGTTGGCCTCACCTGGACCTGGTGAGTGGGGATGCCACCTGGGCCTCACCTATACCTCGTGACTCAGGTCCCCACGTGGGCCTCTTGGACCTGTTGAATCTTGTTGTTACCTGGTCCTCTCCCAGACCCGGGAACTCTGGTCACCACCTGGGCCTCACCTGGACCTGGTGAATCTGGTCCCCATCTGGGCCTCACGCAGTCCTGGTGACTCTGGTCCTCAACTGGGCCTCACCTAGACCTAGTGAATATGCTCCATCTGGGCCTCATTTGGACATGGTGATTCTGATCCCTACCTCGGCATTACCGGGACATGGTTCCACTGCATGGCCTGCAGGTGTGCCTTACCTGGACCTGATAACTCTAGACCCCACCTGGGCATCATCAGGACATGGTTCCTCGGCATGGCCTGCAGGTTGGCCTCACTTGGACCTAGTGAGTGGGGTTGTCAGCTGAGACTCACCCATGCCTGGTGACACAGGTCCCAAAGTGGGCCTCACGTGGACGTGGTGAATCTGGTCCTTCCCTTGTCCTCACCCGGAACTGGTAACTCAGGTCATCACCTGGGAATCACCTGGACATTGTGATTCTGGTCCCCATTGGGCCTCATCCATTCCAGGTGACTTTGTTCCCACCTGGACCTGATTGCTGTGGACTCCTTCTTGGCCTCACCTGGAACTGGTGACTCTGATCCTAACTGGGCCTCACCCAGATCTGGTGACTCTGGTCCTCACCTGTGGACCATTATGACCTGGATACTCTGTTCTACACGTGAGCCTCACCTGGACATGATGACTCTGCATCTTCTCTGGGCCTCAGCCTGACATGGTGACTCTGGTCCCCATCTGGATGTCACCTAGACCAGGTGAATCTGGTACCCCTCTAGGCGTCAACTAGACCTGGTGTCTCTGGTCTTCATCTGGGCCTCACCTGGACCTAGTGAATATTCTACCCACCTGCGCCTCGATGGACCTGGTGACTCTGATTCTACATGGGCATCATTGGGACATGGTTACTGTATTAACCACTGGGACTGATCTGATCCTGGTAACTCTGGTCCTGACTTTGGCCTCTTCTGTACCAGGTGACTCTGGCGCCAGCTGGGCCTCACCTGTTCCTGGTGACTCTGATCCTAAGCATGGGCTCACCTGACCTGGTGACTGTGGTTCCCATCGGGACCTCACCTGGACCTCATGACTCTGGTCCCAACTGGGACTCACCAGGACCTTGTATCTGGTACACACCTGAGTAGCATCAGGATATGGTTACACTGTTCACTAACAGTGACCCGGCCGGACCTATTACTCTCGTTTTCACCTGGTCCACACTTGGACATGGTGACACTGGTTCCCACCAGGGTCTCACCTGGACATGGTGACTCAGATCCCCAAATGGTCCTCACCTGTAACTTGTAATTCTCGTTCCCACATGGACATCATGTGGACCTGGTGGCTGCAGTGTTTCTAGCTTCTCATGTATCTCGTGACTCTGGTCCCCACCAGGGCCTCACCGGGACTTGGTGAGTGTGGTTGCCACCTGCACCTCACCAGGACCTGGTGATTCTGGTGTCCACCTGAGACTACCCTGGATCTGGTGACTGTGGTCCCCACCTGGGCTTCACCTTAATTTGGGGACTCCGGTCCCCATCTGGGCCTCACCTGGCCCTGTTGACCATGGTCCTCAACTGGGCAAAATTGGGACTCGGTGACTGTGTTCCACAACTGGACCTCACTTGGACAAGGTGACTCTGGTCCCCCTCTGGGTCTCACTGTGCCCTAGTGACTGTGAACCCAACTTTGGCCTGACTTGGACCTGCTGACCCTGGTTGCCACCTGCGCCTGACCTCGAACTGTTGACTCTGGTTCTCTGAAGGGCCTCCCCTGTACCTGGTGATCCTGGTCCCCAATTGGGCCTCAACTGGACGTGGTGACTCTTGTCACCACCGGGGACTCACCTGGACATGATTACTGTGTTCCACACCTGGGCCTCAGGTAGACCTATTGACCATGGTCCCCAAGCCGGCCTCACGTGGACCTTTTGGCTCTGATCCCCGCCGGGGACTCACGTGTATCTGGTAACTCTGATCCTCACCAGGGTCTAATCAGGACCTAGTGACTCTGGTCCCCACCTGGGCTTCACCTGGATCTGGTGACTCTGGTCCCCACCTGGACTTCACCTGGATCTGGTGACTCTGGTCCCCACCTGGACCTCTCCTGGACCTGGTGACTCTCTTTCCAACATGGACCTCACCTGGATCTGGTGACTCTGGTCCTCAGTTTGGCCTCACCTGTACCTGGTGTCTCTCGGCCCCACGTTGCCCTAACTCAGAACTGCTGAATCTTGCCCCACCTAGGCCGCACCCAGACCTGGTGACTCTTGTCCCGAACTATGCCTCAATTCGACCTGATGCATCTGGTCCTGACGTGGGGCACACATGGACCTGTTAATCAGCTGGATAGAGTGGCTCTGGTTCCCAAAAGGGGCACTCCTGATACTGGTGATTGTGGTCTTATTCTATGCCTCACCAGGACCTAGTGATTCTGTTCCCCATCTGGGCCTGCATGGCCCTAGTGACTCTGGTCCTCACCCAGGCATCATTGGGACCTGGATACTCTATTCCACATCTGGGCCTCACTTTGACCTGGGAACTCTGGTCCCATTCTGGGCCTCAAACTAAACTGGTTACTCTGGTTCCCCCTCTGGGCCTCACCCTTACCTGGTGACGCTGGTCACCCCTTGGGCTTCACCTGGGCCTGGTGAATCTGGTCCTTAGCTGGTCCTCACATGGATCTGGTGACTGGTCGCCACCTGGGCCTCACCTGGACTTGGTGAATCCTGTTGACACCTGCGCCTCACCGGGACCTTGTGACTCTTTTCCCACCTGGCATCAATGGGACATGGTTACTCTGTTCCCCACCTGGGCCTCACCTGGATATGATAACTTTGCTCCACACTTTGGCCTCAACTGGTCCTGATGACTCTGGTCCCCCCACCTAGCCCTCAATCTGGACCTGGTGACTGTGGTCAACACCTGGGTCTCACCTGGACCTGGTGTCTCTCGTTCCCACATGACCACACCTGGACTTGGTGACTGTGGTGTTCTTGTAGACGCACATTTACCTGGTGACTCCAGTCCCCACTAGGGCCTCACGTGGATCTGGTGACTCTGGCCTGAAGGTTGGCCTCACCTGGACCTGGTGAGTGGGGTTGCCACCCGGTACCTTGTGACTGTTCCCCACGTGGGCCTCTTGGACCTGGTGAAACTGGTCCTTACCTGGTCCACTCCCAGACCCGGGGACTCTGGTCACCACCTGGGCCTCACCTGGACCTGTTGAATCTGGTCCCCATCTGGGCCTCACCCAGTCCTGGTGACTGTGTTCCCCACCTGGACCTGATTGCTGTGGACGCTTTCTTGGCCTCACCTGGAACTGGTGACTCTGATCCTATCTGCGCGTCACACAGATCTGGTCACTCTGGTCCTCAGCTGTGGACCACTATGACCTGGACACTGTGTTCCACACCTGAGCCTCACCTGGACATGTTGACTCTGGAGCCACTCTGGGCCTCACCGTGACCTGGTGACTCTGGTCCCCATCTGGATGTCACCTGAACCAGGTGATTCTGGTACCCCTCTAGGCCTCAACCAGATCTGGTGACTCTGGTCCTCAACTGGGCCTCACCTGGACCTAGTGAATATGCTCCATCTGGGCCTCATTTGCCCCTGGTGACTCTGGTCCCTACCTGGGCATCATCGGGACATGGTTCCACTGCATGACCTGCAGGTTGGCCTCACCTGGACCTGGTAACTCTGTTCCCTACCTGGGCATCATCGGGACATGGTTCCACTGCATGGCCTGCAGGTTGGCCTCACCTGGACCTGGTAACTCTAGTCCCTACCTGGGCATCATCGGGACATGGTTCCTCTCAATGGCCTGCAGGTTTCCCTCACCTGGACCTGGTGAGTGGGGTTGACACCTGGGCCTCACCCATGCCTGGTGACACAGTTCCCCACGTGGGTCTCACTTGGACCTGGTGAATCTGGTCCTTACCTGGACCTCACCCGGAACTGGTAACTCTGGTCACCACCTGGGAATAACCTGGACCTGGTGAATCTGGTCCCCATCTGTGCCTCACCCAGTCCTGGTGACTTTGTTCCCCACCTGGGCCTGATTGCTGTGGAATCCTTTTGCCCTCACCTTGAACTGGTGACTCTGATCCTAACTGGGTCTCACCCAGATCTGGGGACTCTGGTCCTCACCTGTGGACCATTATGACCTGGTTACTGTGTTCCACACCTGGGCCTCAAGTAGACCTGTTGACCATGGTCTCCAAGCCGGCCTCACATGGACCTGTTGCCTCTGATCCCCACCGGGGCCTCACATGTACCTTGTAACTCTGGTCCTCACTTGGGCCTCATCTGGACCTAGAGACTCTGGTCTCCACCTGGGCTTCACCTGGTTCTGGAGACTCTGGTCCCCATCTGGACTTCACCTGGATCTGGTGACTCTGGTCCCAATCTGGACCTCTCCTGGACTTGATATCTCTCTTGCCCACTTTGACCTAACTCAGAACTGCTGAATCTTGCCCCACCTATTACGCACCCAGACCTGGTGACTCTTGTCCCCAGCTATTCCTCAATTCGACCTGATGAATCGGGTCTCACATGGACCTCACATGTACCTGGGACTCAGCTGGAAAGAGTGGCTCTGGTTCCCAAAAGGGGCTCACCTGATACTGCTGACTGTGTTCTTATTCTACGCCGAAACAGGACCTAGTGATTCTGTTCCCCATCTGGGCCTGCATGGCCCTTGTGACTCTGGTCCTCACCCAGGCATCACTGGGACCTGGACACTCTATTCCACACCTGGGCCTCACACTGCCAAGGGACCTCTGATCCCATTCTGGGCCTCAAACTAAACTGCTTACTCTGGTTCCCCCTCTGGGCCTCAACCTTACCTGCTGACTCTGGTCACCCCTTGGGCTTCACTTGGGCCTGGTGAATCTGGTCCTTACCTGTTCCTCTCCCAGATCCGGGGACTCTGGTCACCACCTGGGCTCACCTGGACCTGGTGGATCTGGTCCCCATCTGGGCCTCACTCAGTCCAGGTGACTTTGTTCCCCACCTGTACCTGATTGCTTTGGACTGTTTCTTGGCCTCACCTGGAACTGGTGACTGAGATCCTATCTGCGCGTCACCCAGTCATGGTGACTCTGGTCCTCACCTGGGCATCATTGGTACCTGGTTACTCTGTTCCACACCTGAGCCTCACCTGCACTTGTTGACTCTGGAACCTCTCTGGGCCTCACCCTGACCTGAAGACTCTGGTCCCCATCTGGATGTCACCAAGACCAGGTGAATCTGGTACCCCTCTGGGCCTCAACTAGTCCTGGTGACACTGGTCCTCTGGGCCTCACCGGGACCTAGTGAATATGCTCCCCACCTGCGCCTTATCTGGACCTGGTGACTCTGGTTCTACCTGGGCATCATCGGGTCATGGTTACTCTATTCCCCACTGGGACTGACCTGATCCTGGTAACTCTGGTCCTGACTTTTGGCTCTTCTGTACCAGGTGACTCTGGCTCCACCTGGGCCTCACCTGTAACTTTGAATCTGATCCTAAGCATGGACTCACCTCACCTGATGTCTGTGGTGCCCATGGGACCTCACCTGATCCTCATGTCTCTGGTCTCACCTGGGCCTCACCAGGAGTTGGTGTCTTTCGTACCCCCCTGGGTAGCATCAGTATATGGTTACACTGTTCATTAACAGTGACCCAGCCGGACCTATTAACTCTGGTCTTCACCTGGGCCACACCTGGACATGGTGACACTGGTTCCCACCTGGGTCTCACCTGGACATGGTGAGTCGGAATCCCACAGGGTCCTCACCTCTAACTGGTGATTCTCGTTCCCACATGGACATCATGTGGACCTGGTGGCTGCAGTGTTTCTAGATTCTCATGTACCTCGTGACTCTGGTCTCCACCAGGGCCTCACCGGGACCTGGTGAGTGTGTTTGCCACCTGCACCTCACCTGGACCTAGTGATTCTGGTCTGCACCTGAGACTACCCTGGATCGGGTGACTATGGTGCCAATCTGGGCTTCACCTGGATTTGGGCACTCCGATTCCCATCTGGGCCTCACCTGGCCCTGTTGACCATGGTCCTCAACTGGGCAAAATTGGGACCCGGTGACTGTGTTCCACACCTGGACCTCACCTGGACCAGGTTACTCTGGTCCCCCTCTGGGTCTCACCGTGCTCTAGTGACTGTGAACCCCACTTTGGCCTGACTTGGACCTGCTGACCCTGGTTGCTACCTGCGCCTGACCTCGAAATGTTGACTCTGGTTCTTTCAAGGGCCTCCCCTGTACCTGGTGATCCTGGTCCCCACCTGGGCCTTACCTGGACCTGGTGACTCTTGTCACCACCGGGGACTCACTTGGACCTGGTTACAGTGTTCCACACTGGGCCACAAGTAGAATTCTTGACCATGGTCCCCAAGCCTGCCTCACATGGACCTGTTGCCTCTGATACCTACCGGCGCCTCACGTGTACCTGGTAACTCTGGTCCTCACCTGGGCATCATCTGGACCTAGTGACTCTGTTCCCCACCTGGGCTTCACCTGGATCTGGTGACTCTGATCCCCACCTGGACTTCACCTGGATCTGGGGACTCTGGTCCTCACCTGGACCTCTCCTGGACCTGGTGACTCTCTTTCCAACATGGACCTCACCTGGATCTGGTGACTCTGGTCCTCAGTTTGGCCCCACCTGGACCTGGTGTCTCTCATCCCCACTTGGACCTAACTCAGAACTGCTGAATCTTGCCCCACCTAGGCCGCACCCAGACCTGGTGACTCTTGTCCCCAGCTATGCCTCTATTCAACCTGATGAATCTGGTCCTCACGTGGGCCTCACATGGACCTGGGAATCAGCTGGATAGAGTGGCTCTGGTTCCCACAAGGGGCTCACCTGATACTGCTGAATGTGGTCTTATTCTATGTCTCACCAGGACCTGGTGATTCGGTTCCCCATCTGGGCCTGCATGGCCCTAGGGACTCTGGTCCTCACCCAGGCATCATTGGGACCTGGATACTCTGTTCCACACCTGGAACTCACTTTGACCAGTGACCTCTGGTCCCATTCTGGGCCTCAAACTAAACTGGTTACTCTGGTTCCACTCTGGGCCTCACCCTTACGTGGTGACTCTGGTCACCCCTTGGGCTTCACTTGGGCCTGGGGAATCTGGTCCTTAGCTAGTCCACACATGGATCTGGGGACAGGTCGCCACCTGGGCCTCACCTGGGCTTGGTGAATCCTGTTGCCATCTGCGCCTCCCCTGGACCTTGTGACAGTGGTCCCACCTGGACCTCACCTGGATCTGGTGGCTCTAGTTCCCATATGGGGCTCTCCTGGACCTGGTTCCTGTGGTCTCCATCTGGCCTCCCCTGGAACAAAATGATTCTGATCCATATTTGGGCCTCTCCTGGACCTGTTTACTCTGTCCTTACCTTGGCATTATTGGGACCTGGATATACTCTCTATATACCTGGGCCTCACCTAGACCTGGTGACTGTGGTCCCACCTGGCCTCACCTGGACGAGTTGACTGGTTCCCACAGGGACCTCACCTGTACCTGGTGACTCATTTCCTCATATGGGCATCATGGGTCCTGCTTTCTCAGGTCCACATTGGGGCCTCACCTGGACCTAGTGATTCTCGTCCCCCTCTGGGCCTCACCCTGACGTGGTGACTCTGGTCCCTACCTGGATATCACCAGAACCGGGTGACTCTGTTTCCCCTCTGGGACTCACCCAGAGCTGGGGACACTGGTCCTCAACTGGGCCTCAACAGGACCTGGTGAATCTACTCCTCACTTAAACCTCGTCTGGACCTGTGACTCTTCCCACCTGACATCAATGGGACATGGTTACTCTGTTCCCCAACTGGGCCTCACCTGGATATGATAACTTTGCTCCACACTTTGGCCTCAACTGGTCCTGATGACTCTGGTCCCCCCACGTAGGCCTCAATCTGGACCTGGTAACTGTGGTCCCTACTGGGTCTCTTGGACCTGGTGACTCTTGTTCCCACATGAACCACACCTGGACCTGGTGACTGTGGTGTTCTTGTAGACTCACATTTACCTAGTGACTCTGTTCCCCACTAGGGCCTCACTTGGATCTGGTGACTCTGGCCTGCAGGTTGGCCTCACCTGGACCTGGTGAGTGGGGTTGCCACCTGGGACACACCCATACCTGGTGACTCAGGTCCCCACGTGTGCCTCTTGGACCTGGTGAATCTGGTACTTACCTGGTCCTCTACTAGACCCGGGGACTCTGTTCACCACCTGGGCCTCACCTGGACCTGGTGAGTGAATCTGGTCTCCATCTGGGCCTCACCCAGTCCTGGTGAATTTGTTCCCCACCTGGACCTGATTGCTGTGGACTCTTTCTTGGCCTTACCTGGAACTGGTGGCTCTGATCCTATCTGCACGTCACCCAGATCTGGTGACTCTGGTCCTCAACTGGGCCTCACCTGGACCTAGTGAATATGCTCCATCTGGGCCTCATTTGGGCCTGGTGACTCTGTTCCCCACCTGGTCCTCATCGGGACATGATAAGTTTTCTCCGCACTTTGGCCTCAACTGGTCCTGATGACTCTGGCCCCCCACCTAGGCCTCAATCTGGACCTGGTTCCTGTGTTCCCCACCTGGGTCTCACCTGGATCTGGTAACTCTGGTCCCTACCTGGGCATCATCGGGAATGGCTCCTCTGCATGGCCTGCAGGTTGGCCTCATCTTTACCTGGTGAGTGGGGTTCCCACGTGGGTCTTACCCATGCCTGGTGACACAGGTCCCCACGTGGGCCTCACTTGGACCTGGTGAATGTTGTCCTTACCTAGTTCTCACCCGGAACTGGTAAATCTGGTCACCACCTGGGCATCACCTAGTCCTGGTGACTTTGTTCCCCACCTGGACCTGATTGCTGTGGACACATTCTTGGCCTCACCTGGAAGTGGTAACTCTGATCCTAACTGGGCCTCTCCCAGATCTGGTGACTCTGGTCCTCACCGGTGGACCATTATGACCTGGATACTCTGTTCCACACCTGAGCCTCACCTGGACATGATGACTCTGGATCCCCTCTGGGCCTCACCCTGACATGGTTACTTTGGTCCCCATCTGAATGTCACCTAGACCAAGTGAATCTGGTACGCCTCTGGGCCTCAACCAGATCTGGTGCCTCTGGTTCTCAACTGCGCCTCACCTGGACCTAGTAAATATGCTCCATCTGGGCCTCATTTGGACCTGGTGACTCTGGTCCCTACGTGGGCAACATCGCGACCTGGTTCCACATAATGGTCTGCAGGTTGGCCTCTTCTTGACCTGGTAACTCTCTTCCCTACCTGGGCATCATCGGGATATGGTTCCACTGCATGGCCTTTAGGTGGGCCGCACCCGGAGCTCGTACCTCTGGTCCCTACCTGGGCATCATCGGGACGTGTTTACTCTATTCCCAGTGGGACTGACCTGATCGTGGTAACTCTGGTCCTGACTTTCGCCTGTTCTGTGCCATGTGACTCTGGCTCCCCCTGGACCTCAGTTGTAAGTGGTGATTCTGATCCTAAGCATGGCCTCACCTGACCTGGTGACTGTGGTTTCCATCGGTACCTCACCTGGTCCTCATGGCTCTGGTCCCAACTGGGACTCACCAGGAACTTGTATCTGGTACACACCTGAGTAGCATCAGGATATGGTTACACTGTTCACTAACAGTGACCCGGCCGGACCTATTAACTCTCGTCTTCACCTGGTCCACACTTGGACATGGTGACACTGGTTCTCACCAGGGTCTCACCTGGACATGGTGACTCAGATCGCCACCTGGTCCTCACTTGTAACTTGTAATACTCGTTCCCACATGGACATCATGTGGACCTGGTGGCTGCAGTGTTTCTAGCTTCTCATGTACCTCGTGACTCTGGTCCCCACCAGGGCCTCACCGGGACTTGGTGAGTGTGGTTGCCACCTGCACCTCACCAGGACCTGGTGATTCTGGTGTCCACCTGAGACTACCCTGGATCTGGTGACTGTGATCCCCACCTGGGCTTCACCTGAATTTGGGGACTTCGGTCCCCATCTGGGCCTCACCTGGCCCTTTTGACCATGGTCCTCAACTGGGCAAAATTGGGAACCGGTGACTGTGTTCCACAACTGGACCTCACCTGGACAAGGTGACTCTGGTCCCCCTCTGGGTCTCACTGTGCCCTAGTGACTGTGAACCCCACCTTGGCCTGACTTGGACCTGCTGACCCTGGTTGCCACCTGCGCCTGACCTCGAACTGTTGACTCTGGTTCTCCCAAGGGCCTCACCTGTACCTGGTGATCCTGGTCCCCAATTGAGCCTCAACTGGACGTGGTGACTCTTGTCACCACCGGGGACTCAACTGGACATGATTACTGTGTTCCACACCTGAGCCTCAGGTAGACCTGTTGACCATGGTCCCCAAGCCGGCCTCACGTGGATATTTTGGCTCTGATCCCCGCCGGGGGTTATGTGTATCTGGTAACTCTGCTCCTTACCTGGGTCTAATCAGGACCTGGTGACTCTGGTCCCCACCTGGGCTTCACCTGGATCTCGTGACTCTGGTCCCCACCTGGACTTCACCTGGATCTGGGGACTCTGGTCCCCACATGGACCTCTCCTGGACCTGGTGACTCTCTTTCCAACATGGACCTCACCTGGATCTGGTGACTCTGGTCCTCAGTTTGGCCTCACCTGGACCTGGTGTCTCTCGTCCCCACTTTGACCTAACTCAGAACTGCTGAATCTTGCCCCACCTAGCCCGCACCCATACCTCGTGACTCTTGTCCCGAACTATGCCTCAATTCGACCTGATGCATCTGGTCCTGACGTGGGGCTCACATGGACCTGTTACTCAGCTGGATAGAGTGGCTCTGGTTCCCACAAGGGGCACACCTGATACTGGTGATTGTGGTCTTATTCTATGCCTCAACAGGACCTAGTGATTCTGTTCCCCATCTGGGCCTGCATGGCCCTAGTGACTCTGGTCCTCACCCAGGCATCATTGGGACCTGGATACTCTATGCCACACCTGGGCCTACCTTTGACCAGGGACCTCAGGTCCCATTCTGGGCCTCAAACTAAACTGGTTACTCTGGTTCCCACTCGGGGCCTCACCCTTACGTGGTGACTCTGGTCACCCTTTGGGCTTCACTTGGGCCTCGTGAATCGGGTCTTTAGCTGGTCCGCATCTGGATCTGGTGACTGGTGGCCACCTGGGCCTGACCTGGACTTGGTGAATCCTGTTGCCACCTGCGCCTCACCTGGACCTTCTGACTGTGGTCACAACTGGACCTCACCCTGATCTGTTGGCTCTGGTTCCCATATGGGGCTCTCCTGGACCTGGTTCCTGTGGTCTCCTTCTGGCCTCACCTGGAACACAATGACTCTGATCCATATTTGGTCCTCTCCTGGACCTGTTGACTCTGGTCCTTACCTGGGCATCATTGAAACCTGGATACTCTCTATATACCTGGGCCTCACCTGGACCTGGTGACTGTGGTCCCACCTGGGCCTCACCTAGACGAGGTGACTGGTTCCCACAGGGACCTCATTTGGACCTGGTGACTCAGGTCCTCATATGGGCCTCATGGGACCAGGGTTCTCAGTTCCACATCGGGGTCTCATCTGGACCTAGTGATTCTCGTCCCCCTCTGGGCCTCACCCTGACGTGGTGACTCTGGTCCCCACCTGGATATCACCAGAACCGGGTGACACTTGTCCCCCTCTGGGACTCACCCGGAGATGGGGCACTGGTCCTCAACTGGGCCTCAACAGGGCCTGGTGAATCTACTCCTCACTAAGGCCTCGTCTGGACCTTGTGACTCTTTTCCCCCCTGGCATCAATGGGACATGGTTACTCTTCCACAACTGGGCCTCACATGGACCTCATTACTTTGCTCCACACTTTGGCCTCAACTAGTCCTGATGACTCTGGTCCCCCGACCTAGGCCTCACCTGGACCTGTTGACTGTGGTCCCACCTGGGCCTCAACTGGACCTGGTGATTGTGGTCCCCACCTGGGTCTCACCTGGACCTGGTGACTCTCATTCCCACATGAACCACACCAGGATCTGGTGACTGTGTTGTTTTTGTAGAATCATTTTTAACTGGTGACTCCAGTCCCCACTAGGTCCTCACGTGGATCGGGTGACTTGGCCTGCAGGTTGGCCTCACATGGACCTGGTTAGTGGGGATGCCACCTGGGCCTCACCCATAATTGGTGACTCAGGTCCCCATGTGGGCCTCTTCTACCTGGTGAATCTGGTCCTTACCTGGTCCTCTCCCAGACCTGGGGACTCTGGTCACCATCTGGGCCTCACCTGGACCTGGTGAATCTGGTCCCCATCTTGGCCTCACTCAGTCCTGGTGACTTTGTTCCCCACCTGGACCTGATTGCTGTGGACTCCTTCTTGGCTAACCTGGAACTGCTGACTCTGATGCTAACTGGGCCTCACCCAGATCTGGTGATTCTGGTCCTCACATGTGGACCATTATGACCTGGATATTCTGTTCCACACCTGAGCCTCACCTGGATAAGTTGACTCTGGATCCACTCTGGGCCTCAGCCTGACATGGAGACTCTGGTCCACATCTGTTTGTCACCAGACCAGGTGAATCTGGTACCCCTCTAGGCCTCACCTAGACCTGGTGACTCTGGTCCTCAACTGGGCCTCAACGGGACCTAGTGAACATGCTCCCCACCTGCGCCACATCTAGGCCTGGTGACTGGTTCTACCTGGGCATCACCGGGACATGATTACTCTATTCCCACTTGGAGTGACCTGATCCTGGTAACTCTGGTCCTGACTTTGGCCTCTTCTGTACCAGGTGACTCTGGCTCCACCTGGGCCTCACCTGGAACTGGTGACTCTGATCCTAAGCATGGCCTCACCTGACCTGGTGACTGTGGTTCCCATCGGGACCCAACCTGGACCTCATGTCTCTGGTCCCACTTGGGCCTCACCAGGACCTGGTGTCTCTGCTACCCACCTGGGCAGCATCAGGATATGGTTACACTGTTCACTAACAGTGACCCAGCCGGACCTATTAACTCTGGTCTTCACCTGGGCCACACCTGGACATGGTGACACTGTTTCCCACCTGGGTCTCACCTGGACATGGTGAGTCGGATCCCCACCTGGTCCTCACCTGTAACTGGTGATTCTCGTTCCCACATGGAGATCTTTTGGACCTGTTGGCCGCAGTGTTTCTAGCATCATTTTTTTTAATTTTTATTTATTTATGATAGTCACAGAGAGAGAGAGAGGCAGAGACACAGGCAGAGGGAGAAGCAGGCTCCATGCACCGGGAGCCCGACGTGGGATTCGATCACGGGTCTCCAGGATCGCGCCCTGGTCCAAAGGCAGGCGCCAAACCGCTGCGCCACCCAGGGATCCCGTGTGTTTCTAGCTTCTCATGTACCTCGTGACTTCTCATGTACCCCACCAGTGCCTTACCGGGACCTGGTGAGTTTGGTTACCACCTGCACCTCACCTGGACCTGGTGATTCTGGTCTGCACCTGAGACTACCCTGGATCTGGTGACTGTGGTTCCCTCCTGGGCTTCACCTGGATTTGGGGACTCCGGTCCCCATCTGGGCCTCACCTGGCCCTGTTGACCATGGTCCTCAACTGGGCAAAATTGGGACCCTGTGACTGTGTTCCACAACTGGACCTCACCTGGAACAGATGACTCTGGTCCCCCTCTGGGTCTCACAGTGCCCTAGTGACTGTGAACCCCACTTTGGCCTGGCTTCGACCTGCTGACCCTGGTTGCCACCTGCGCCTGACCTCGTACTGTTGACTCTGGTTCTTTAAAGGGCCTCCCCTGTACCTGGTGATCCTGGTGCCCACCTGGTCCTCACCTTGACGTGGTGACCTTTGTCACCACCGGGGACTCACCTGGACCTGCTTACTGTGTTCCACACCTGGGCCTCAAGTACACCTCTTGACCATTGTCCCCAAGCCCGCCTAACATGGACCTGTTGCCTCTGATCCCCACTGTGGCCTCACGTGTACCTGGTAACTCTGGGACTCACCTGGGCCTTATCTGCACCTAGAGACTCAGGTCCCCACCTGGACTTCACCTGGATCTGGTGACTCTGGTCCCCACCTGGATTTTACCTGGATCTGGTGACTCTGGTCCCCACCTGGATATCACCAGAACCGGGTGACACAACCGGAGTTGGGGACACTGGTCCTCAGCTGGGCCTCAACAGGACCTGGTGAATCTACTCCAAACTTAGGCTTCGTCTGGACATTGTGACTCTTTTCCCACCTGGCATCAATGGGACATGGTTACTCTGTTCCCCACCTGGGCCTCACCTGGACATGATAACTTTGCTGCACACTTTGGCCTCAACTGGTCCTGATGACTCTCGTCCCCCAACCTAGGCCTCAATCTGGACCTGGTGACTGTCGTCCCCAACTGGGTCTCAGCTGGACCTGGTGACTCCCGTTCCCACATGAACCACTACTGGACCTGGTGACTGTGGTGTTTTTGTAGACTCACATTTACCTTGTGACTCCCGTCCCCACTAGGGCCCCACCTGGATCTGGTGACTCTGGCCTGCAGGTTGGCCTCACCTGGACCTGGTGAGTGTGGTTGCCACCTGGGCCTCACCCATCCTGGTGACTCAGTTCCCCACGTGGGTCATGTGGACCTGGTGAATTTGGTCCTTACATGGTCCTCTCCTGGACCTGGGGACTCTGGTCACAACCTGGGCCTCAGCTGGACCTGGTGAATCTGGTCCCCTTCTGGGTCTCACACAGTCCTGGTGAATTTGTTCCCCACCTAGACCTGATTCCTGTGGACTCTTTCTTGGCCTCACCTGGAACTGGTGACTCTGGTCCCTATTTGGATGTACCTGGACCAGGGGATTCTGGTACCCCTCTGGGCCTCAGCCAGATATGGTGACTCTGGTCCTCAAATGGGCCTCACCTGGACCTAGTGAATATGCTCCATCTGGGCCTCATTTGGACCTGGTGACTCTGGTCCCTACGTGGGCAACATCGGGACATGGTTCCACATAATGGTCTGCAGGTTGGCCTCTTCTTGACCTGGTAACTCTGGCCCCTACCTGGGCATCATCGGGACACGGTTCCTCTGCATGGCCTGCAGGTTGGCGTCACCAGGACCTGGTGAGTGGGGTTGCCATCTGGGCCTCACCCATACCTGGTGACACAGGTCCCACGTGGGCCTCACTTGGACCTGGTGAATCTGGTCCTTACCTGGTCCTCACCCGGAACTGGTAACTCTTGGCACCACCTGGGAATCACCTGGACCTGGTGAATCTGGTCCCCATCTGGGCCTCACCCAGTCCTGGTGACTTTGTTCCCCACCTGGACCTGATTGCTGTGGACTCCTTCTTGGCCTCACCTGAAAATTGTGACTCTGATCCTAACTGGGCCTCACCCAGATCTGGTGACTCTGGTCCTCACCTGTGGACCATTATGACCTGGATACTCTGTTCCACACCTGAACCTCACCTGGACATGATGACTCTGGATCCCCTCTGGGCCTCACCCTGACATGGTGACTCTGGTCCCCATCTGGAGGTCCCCTAGACCAGGTGAATTTGATACCCCTCTAGGCCTCAACTACACCTAGTGACTCTTGTCATCATCTGGGCCTCACCTGGACCTAGTGAATATTCTCCCCACCTGCGCCTCGATGGACCTGGTGACTCTGGTTCTACCTGGGCATCATTGGGACATGGTTACTGTATTACCCACTGGGACTCACCTGATCCTGGTAACTCTGGTCCTGACTTTGGCCTCTTCTGTAAGAGGTGACTCTGAGTCCACCTGGGCCTCCCCTGTACCTGGTGACTCTGATCCTAAGCATGGCCTCACCTGACCTGGTGACTGTGGTTCCCATCGGGACCTCACCTGGACCTCATGTCTCCAGGTACACCTGGGCCTCACCAGGACCTGGTGTCTCTGGTACCCACCTGGGTAGCATCACGATATGTTTACACTGTTCACTAACACCCATCCTGCCGGACCTAATAACTCTGGTCTTCACCTGGGGCACACCAGGACATGGTGACACTGGTTCCCATCTGGGTCTCACCTGGACATGGTGAGTCGGATCCCCACCTGGTCCTCACCTGTAACTGGTGATCCTCGTTCCCACATGGACATCATGTGGTTCTGGTGGCTGCAGTGTTTCAAGCTTCTCATGTACCTCGTGTCTCTGGTCCCCACCGGGGCCTCACCGGGACCGGGTGAGTGTGGTTGACACCTGAACCTCACATGGACCTGGTGATTCTGGTCTGCACCTGAGACTACCCTGGATCTGGTGCCTGTGGTCCCCACCTTGGCTTCTCCTGGATTTGGGGACTCCGGTCCCCATCTGGGCCTCACCTGGCCCTGTTGACCATGGTCCTCAACTGTGCAAAATTGGTACCGGAGACTGTGTTCCACAACTGGACCTCACCTGGACCAGGTGACTCTGGTCCCACTCTGGGTCTCACCGTGCCCTAGTGACTGTGAACCCCCACTTTGGCCTGACTTGGACATGCTGACCCTGGTTGCCACCTGCGCCTGACCTCGAACTGTTGACTCTGGTTCTTTTCAAGGGCCTTCCCTGGACCTGGTGATCCTGGTCGGACCTGGGCCACACCTGGACGTGGTGACTCCTGTCACCAATGGGTAGTCACCTGGACCTGCTTACTGTGTTCCACACCTGGGCCTCAAGGAGACCTGTTGACCATGGTCCCCAAGCCGGCCTCACATGGACCTGTTGACTCTGATCCCCACCGGGTCCTCACGTGTACCTGGTAACTCTGGTCCTCACCTGGGCCAGATCTGGATCTAGTGACTCTGGTCCCATCTGGGCTTCACATGGATCTGGTGACTCTGGTCCCCACCTGGACTTTACCTGGATCTGGTGACTCTGGACTCCACCTGGACCTCTCCTGGACCTCGTGACTCTCTTTCCAACATGGACCTCACCTGGATCTGGTGACTCTGGTCCTCAGTTTGGACTCACCTGACCTGGTGTCTCTCGTCCCCACTTGGACCTAACTCAGAACTGCTGAATCTTGCCCCACCTAGGCCGCACCCAGACCTGGTGACCCTTGTCCCCAGCTATGCCTGAATACGACCTGATGAATCTGGTCCTCACGTGGGCCTCACATGGTCCTGGGACTCAGCTGGATAGAGTGGCTCTGGTTCCCACAAGGGGCTCACCTGATACTGCTGAATGTGGTTCTTATTCTATGCCTCAATAGGACCTAGTGATTCTGTTCCCCATCTGGGCCTGCATGGCCCTAGTGACTCTGGTCCTCACCCAGGCGTCACTGGGACCTGGATACTCTATTCCACACCTGGGCCTCACTCTTGACCAGGGACCTCTGGTCCATTCTGGGCCTCAAACTAAACTGGTTACTCTGGATTCCCCCTCTGGCCCTCACCCTGACCTGGTTACTTCTGGTCACCCGTTGGGCTTCACTTGGGCCTGGAGAATCTGGTCCTTATCTGTTCCGCACCTGGATCTGGTGACTGGTCGCGACCTTGGCCTCACCTGGACTTGGTGAATCCTGTTGCCACCTGCGCCTCACCTGGACCTTGCGACTGTGGTCCCACCTGGACCTCACCTCGACGAGGTGACTGGTTCCCACAGGGACCTCACCTGGACCTGGTGACTCAGGTCCTCATATGGGCATCATGGGACCTGGTTTTCTCAGTTCCACATCGGGGGGCCTCACCTGGACCTAGTGATTCTTGTCCCCCTCTGGGCCTCACCCTGACGTGTGTGACTCTGGTCCCCACCTGGATATCACCAGAACCGTGTGCCTCTGGTCCCCCTCTGGGACTCACCCGGAGCTGGGACACTGGTCCTCATCTGGTCCTCAACAGGACCTGGTGAATCTACTCCTCACTTAGGCCTCGTCTGGACCTTGTGACTCTTTTCCCATCTGGCATCAATGGGACATGGTTACTCTGTTCTCCACCTTGGCCTCATATCAAACATGATAACTTTTATCCACACTTTGGCCTCAACTGGTCCTGATGACTCTGGTTCCCCCACCCTAGGCCTCAATCTGGACCTGGTGACTGTGGTCCCCACCTGGGTCTCCACCTGGATCTGGTGACTCTCGTTCCCACATGAACCACACCTGGACCTGGTGACTGTGTTGTTTTGTAGACTCACATTTACCTGGTGACACCGGTCCCCACTAGGTCCTCACCTGGTTCTGCTGACTGTGGCCTGTCGGTTGGCCTCCCCTTTACATGGTGAGTGGGGTTGCCACCTGAGGTTCACCCATACCTGGTGACTCAGGACACACGTGGTCCTCTTGGACCTGGTGAATCTGGGTCCTTACATGGTCCTCTCCCAGACCCAGAGACTCTGGTCACCACCTGGGCCTCACCCTGACCTGGTGAATCTCTTCCCCATCTGGGCCTCACCCAGTCTTGGTGACTTTGTTCCACAACTGGACCTGATTGCTTTGGACTCTTTCTTGGCCTCACCTGGAACTGGTGACTCTTATCCTCTCTGCGCGTGACTCAGGCCTGGTGACTCTGGTCCTCACCTGGGCATCATTGGTACCTGGTGACTCTGTTCCACACCTGAGCCTCACCTGGACATGATGACTCTGGAACCACTCTGGGCCTCACCCTGACCTGGTGACTCTGGTCCCCATCTGGATGTCACCTGGACCAGGGGATTCTGGTACCCCTCTAGGCCTCAACCAGATTCTGGTTTCTCTTGTCCTCAACTGGGCCTCGGTTGGTTCTAGTGAATATGCTCCATCTTGGCCTCATTTGGACCTGGTTACTCTGGTCCCTACCAAGGGCATCATGGGGACCCTATTCTCTACTGCATGGCCTGCAGGTTGTCTCACATGGACCTGGTAACTCTGGTCCTTACCTTGGCATTATCGGGACCCGTTGCTTTGCATGGCCTGCAGGTAGGCCTCACCTGGAACTGGTGAGTGGGTTGCCTCTTGGGCCTCCCCCATACCTGGTGACACAGGCCCCTACGTGGGCCTCACTTGGACCTGGTGTATCTGGTAATCTGCTCACCACCTGGGGATCACTGGACCTGGTGAATCTGTGTCCCCATCTGGGCCTCACCCAGTCCTGGTGACTTTTTTCCCCACCTGGCCCTGATTGCTGTGGACTCCTTCTTAGCCTCACCTGGAACTGTTGACTCTGATCCTAACTGGGCCTCACCCAGATCTGTTGACTCTGGTCCTCACCTGTGGATCATTATGACCTGGATACTCTGTTCCACACCTGAGACTCACCTGGACATGATGACTCTGGATCCCCTCTGGTCCTCTCTCTGACATGGTGAATGTGGTCCCCATCTGGACGGCACCTAGACCAGGTGAATCTGGTACCCCTCTAGGCCTCAACTAGACCTGGTGACTCTGGTCCTCTACTGGGCCTCAACGGGACATAGTGAATATGCTCCCCAACTTCGCCTCATCTGGACATGGTGACTCTGGCTCCACCTAGGCCTCACCTGTAACTGGTGACTCTGATCCTAAGCATGGCCTCACGTGACCTGGTGAATGTGGTTTCCATCTGTACCTCACCTGGACCTCTTGTCTCTGGTCCCACCTGGTCCTCACCAGGACCTTGTATCTGGTACCCACCAGAGTAGCATCAGGATATGGTTACACTGTTCACTAACAGTGACCAGCCGGACCTATTAACTCTGGTCTTCACCTGGGCCACACCTGGACATGGTGACACTGGTTCCCACCTTGGTATCACCTGGACATGGTGAGTCGGATCCCCACCTGTCCTCACCTGTAACTGGTGATTCTCATTCCAGCATGGACATCAGTGGACCTGGTGCTGCAGTGTTTCTAGCTTCTCATGTACCTCGTGACTCTGGTCCCACCAGGGCTCACCGGGACTTGGTGAGTGTGGTTGCCACCTGCACCTCACCTGGACCTGGTGTGATTCTGGTCTGCACCTGAGACTACCCTGGATCTGGTGACTGTTGTCCCCACCTGGGCTTCACCTGGATCTGGTGACTCTGGTCCCCACCTGGGCTTCACCTGGATTTGGGGACTCCGGTCCCCATATGGGCCCCACATGGCCTGTTGACCATGGTCCTCAACTGTGCAAAATTGGGACCCGGTGACTTTGTTCCACAACTGGACCTCACTGGACCATGTGACTCTGGTCCCCCTCTTGGTCTCACCGTGCCCTAATTACTCTGAACCCCACTTTTGCTGACTTGGACCTGCTGACCTTGGTTGCCAACTGTGCCTGACCTCGAACTGTGACTCTGGTTCTTTCAAGGGCCTCCCTGTACCTGCTGATCCTGGTCCCCACCTGGGTCTCACCTGGACGTGGTGACTCTTGTCACCACCGGGGACTCACCTGGACCTGGTTACTGTGTTCCACACATGGGCCTCAAGTAGACTGTTGACCATGGTCCCCAAGCCCGCCTCACATGGACCTGTTGCCTCTGATCCCCACCGTGGCCTCACGTGTACCTGGTAACACTGGTCCTCACCTGGGCCTCATCTGGACCTAGTGACTCTGGTCCCCACCTGGGCTTCACTTGGATCTGGTGACTCTGGTCTCACCTGGACTTCACCTGGATCTGGTGACTCTGGTACACACCTGGACCTCTCCTGGACCTGGTGACTCTCTTTCCCATGTGTCTGGTCCCACCTGGGGCTCACCAGGTCCTGGTGTCTCTGGTACCCACCTGGGTAGCATCAGCATATGGTTATATTGTACACTAACAGTGACCCAGCCGGACCTATCAACTCTGGTCTTCACCTGGGCCACTCCTGGACATGTGTGACACTGGTTCCAAAACTGGATCTCACCTGGACATGGTGAGTCGGATCCCACCTGGGCCTACCTGTAACTGGTGATTCCCCACATGGACATCATGTGGACATGGTGGCTGCAGTGTTTCTAGCTTCTCATGTACCTCGTGACTCTGGTCCCCACCAGGGCCTCACGGGACCTGGAGAGTGTGGTTGCCACCTGCACCTCACCTGGACCTGGTGATTCTGGTCTGCACCTGAGACAAACCTGGAGCTGGTGACTGTGGTCCCCACCTTGGCTTCACCTGGATTTGGGGACTCCAGTCCCCATCTGGGTCCTCACCTGGCCCTGTTGAACCAGGTCCTCAACTGGGCAAAATTGGGACACAAGAGACTGTGTTCCACAACTGGACCTCACCTGGACCAGGTGACTCTGGTCCCCCTCTGGGTCTCAACGTGCCCTAGTGATTGTCAACCCCACTTTGGCCTGACATGGACCTGCTGACCCCAGTTGCCACCTGCGACTGACCTGAACAGTTGACTCTGGTTCTTTCAAGGGCCCCCTGTACATGGTGATCATGGTCCCACTTGGGCCTCACCTGGACGTGGTGACTCTTGTCACCACCGGGGCTCACTGGACCTGGTTACTGTGTTCCACACCTGGGCCTAATGTAGACCTGTTGACCATGGTCCCCAAGCCCGCCTCACATGGACCTGTTGCCTCCTATCCCCACCGGGTCCTCAGTGTACCTGGTAACTCTGGCCCTCACCTAGGCTTCATCTGGACCTACTGACTGGTCCCAACCTGGGCTTCACCTGAATCTGGTGACTCTGGTCCCCAGCTGGACCTCTCCTGGACCTGGGTGACTCTCTTTCCAACATGGAGCTCACCTGGATATGGTGACTCTGGTCTCAGTTTGGACTCACCTGGACTGGTGTCTCTCGCCCACTTGGACCTAACTCAGAACTGCTGAATCTTGCCCCACCTAGGCCGCACCCACACCTGGTGACTCTTGTCCCCAGCTATGCCTCAATTCGACTGATGAAATCTGGTCCTCACGTGGGCCTCACATGGACCTGGGACTAAGCGGATAGAGTGGTCTGGATCCCACATGGGGCTCACCTGATACTGGTGACTGTGGTCTTATTCTATGCCTCACCAGGACCTAGTGATT
>NW_023329824.1:0-30413 GCF_011100685.1 Canis lupus familiaris
CCACACCTGGACATGGTGACACTGGTTCCCACCTGGTCTCACCTGGACATGCTGAGTCGGATCCACAACTGGTCCTACCTGTAACTGGTGATTCTCGTTCCCACATGGACATCATGTGGACCTGGTGGCTGCAGTGTTTCTAGCTTCTCATGTACCTCGTGACTCTGGTCCCCACCAGGGCCTCACAGGGACCTGGTGAGTGTGGTTGCCACCTGCACCTCAAGTGGACCTGGTCATTCTGGTCTGCACCTGAGACTACCCTGGATCTGGTGACTGTGGTCCCCACCTGGGCTTCACCCGCTTTGGGGACTCCGGTCTCCATCTGGGCCTCACCTGGCCCTGTTGACCATGGTCCTCAACTGCGCAAAATTGGGACGCGGTGACTGTGTTCCACAACTGGACGTCACCTAGACCAGGTGATTCTGATCAACCTCTGGGTCTCACCGTACCCTAGTGACTGTGAACCCCACTTTGGCCTGACTTGGACCTGCTGACCCTGGTTGCCACCTGCGCCTGACCTCGAACTGTTGACTCTGGTACTTTCAAGGGCCTACCCTGTATCTTGTGATCCTGGTCCCCACCTGGGCCTCACCTGGACGTGGTAACTCATGTCAACCGCGTACTCACCTATACCTGCTTACTGTGTTCCACATTGGGCCTCAAGTAGACTTGTTGACCATGGTCCCCAAGCCGGCCTCACATGGACCTGTTGCCTCTGATCCCCACCGGAGCCTCACGTGTACCTGGTAACTCTGGTCCTCACCTGGGCCTCATCTGGACCTAGTGACTGTGCCCACCTGGGCTTCACCTGCTCTGACTCTGGTCCCCACCTGGACTCACCTGCATCTGGTGACTCTGGTCCCCTTCTGGACCTCTCCTGGACCTGGTGACTCTCTTTCCAACATGGACCTCACCTGGATCTGGTGACTCTGGTACTCAGTTTGGCCTCACATGGACCTGGGACTGTGTTTCCCATCGGGGCCTCACCTGGACCTCATGTCTCTGGTCCCAACTGGGCCTCACCCTGACCTGGTGACTCTGGTCACTCGTTGGACTTCACTTGGGCTTGGAGAATCTGGTCCTTAGCTGTTCCGCACCTGATATGGTGACTGGTCGCCACCTGGGACTCACCTGGACTTGGTGAATCCTGTTGCCACCTGCGCATCACCTGAACCTTGTGACTGTGGTCCCACCTCGACCTCACCTGGATGAGGTGACTGGTTCCCACAGGGACCTCACCTGGACCTGGTGACTCAGGTCCTCATATGGGCATCATGGGACCTGTTTCTCAGTTCCACATCGGGGCCTCACCTGGACCTAGTGATTCTAGTCCCCCTCTGGGCCTCACCTGACGTGGTGACTCTGGTCCCCACCTTGATATCACCAGAACCGGGTGACTCTGGTCCCCCTCTGGGACTCACCCGGAGCTGGGGACACTGGTCCTCAGCTGTTCCTCAACAGGACCTGGTGAATCTACTCCTCACTTAGGCCTCGTCTGGACCTTGTGACTCTTTTCCCACCTGGCATCAATGGGACATGGATACTCTGTTCCCCACATGGGCCTCACCTAAACATGATAACTTTGATCCACACTTTGGCCTCAACTGCTCCTGATAACTCTCGTCCCACCACCTAGGCCTCAATCTGGACCTTGTGACTGTGGTCCCACAACTGGGTCTCACCTGGACCTGGTGACTCTCGTTCCCACATGAACCACACCTGGACCTGGTGACTGTGGTGTTCTTGTAGACTCACATTTACCTGGTGACACCGGTCCCCACTAGGGCCTCACCTGGATCTGCTGACTGTGGCCTGCAGGTTGGCCTCACCTGGACCTGGTGAGTGGGGTTGCACCTGAGCTTCACCCATACCTGGTGACTCAGGAACCCACGTGGTCCTCTTGGAACTGGTGAATCTGGTCCTTACATGGTCCTCTCCCAGACCCGGGGATTCTGGTCACCACCTGGGCCTCACCTGGACCTGGTGAATCTCTTCCCCATCTGGGCCTCACCGGTCTTGGTGACTTTGTTCCCCACCTGGACCTGATTGCTTGGACTCTTTCTTGGCCTCACCTGGAACTGGTGACTCTTATCCTCTCTGCGCGTGACTCAGGCCTGGTGACTCTGGTCCTCATCTGGGCATCATTGGTACCTGGTGACTCTGTTCAACACCTGAGCCTCACCTGGACATGATGATTCTGGAACCCTTTGGGCCTCACCCTGACCTGGTGACTCTGGTCCCCATCTGGATGTCACCTGGAAGAGGTGATTCTGGTACCCCTCTAGGCCTCAACCAGATCTGGTGTCTCTGGTCCTCAACTGGGCCTCGGCTGGACTTAGTGAATATGCTCCATCTTGGCCTCATTTGGACCAGGTTACTCTGGTCCCTACCTGGGCATCATGGGGACCTGGTTCCACTGCATGGCCTACAGGTTGGCCTCACCTGGACCTGGTAACTCTGGTCCCTACCTTGGCATTATCGGGACTCGGTTACTTTGCATGGCCTGCAGGTAGGCCTCACCTGGACCCGGTGAGTGGGATGCCACTTGGGCCTCACCCATACCTGGTGACACAGGCCCCTACGTGGGCCTCACTTGGACTGTTGTATCTGGTAATTCTGGCACCACCTGGGAATCACCTGGACCTGGTGAATCTGGTAACTCTGGTCACCACCTGGGAATCACCTGGACCTGGTGAATCTGTGTCCCCATCTGGGCCTCATCCAGTCCTCGTGACTTTTTTACCCACCTGGACCTGATTGCTGTGGACTCCTTCTTAGCCTCACCTGGAACTGTTGACTCTGATCCTAACAGGGCATCACTCAGATCTGTTGACTCTGGTCCTCACCTGTGGACCATTATGACCTGGATACTCTCTTCCACACGTGAGCCTCACCTGGACACGATGACTCTGGATCCCCTCTGGCCCTCTCCCTGACATGGTGTCTCTGGTCCCCATCTGGAAGGTACCTAGACCAGGTGAACCTGGTACCCCTCTAGGCCTCAACTAGACCTGGTGACTCTGGTCCTCTACTGGGCCTCAACGGGACGTAGTGAATATGCTCCCCACCTTCGCCTCATCTGGACCTGGTGTCTCTGGCTCCACCTGGGCCTCACCGGTAACTGGTGACTCTGATCCTAAGCATGGCCTCACCTGACCTGGTGACTGTGGTTTCCATCGGGACCTCACCTGGACTCATGTCTCTGGTCCCACCTGGGCCTCACCAGGACCTTGTGTCTCTGGTTACCACCTGGGTAGCATCAGGATATGGTTACACTGTTCACTATCAGTGACCCAGCCGGACCTATTGTCTCTGGTCTTCACCTGGGCCACACCTGGACATGGTGACACTGGTTCCCACCTGGGTCTCACCTGGACATGGTGAGTCGGATCCCCACCTGGTCCTCGCCTGTAACTGGTGATTCTCGTTCCCACATGGACATCATGTGGATCTGGTGGCTCAGTGTTTCTAGCTTCTCATGTACCTCGTGACTCTGGTTCCCACCAGGCCTCACCGGGACCTGGTGAGTGTGGTTGTCACCTGCACCTCACATGGACCTGGGGATTCTGGTCTGCACCTGAGACAACCCTGGATCTGGTGACTGTGGTCTCCACCTGGGCTTCACCTGGATTTGGGGACTGTGGTCCCCATCTGGGCCACACCTGGCCCTGTTGACCATGGTCCTCAACTCTGCAGAATTGGGACCCGGTGACTTTGTTCCACAACTGGACCTCACCTGGACCACGTGACTCTGGTCCGCCCCGGGTCTCACCGTACCCTAATGACTCTGAACCCCACTTTGGCCTGACTTGGACCTGCTGACCTTGGTTGCCACCTGTGCCTGACCTCGAACTGTTGACTCTGGTTCTTTCAAGGGCCTCCCCTGTACCTGGTGATCCTGGTCCCCACCTGGGTCTCACCTGGACGTGGGACTCTTGTCACCACCGGGGACTCACCTGGACCTGGTTCCTGTGTTCCACACATGGGCCTCAAGTAGACCTGTTGACCATGGTCCCCAAGCCGGGCTCACATGGATTCTTGCCTCTGATCCCCACCGGGGCCTCACGTGTACCTGGTAACTCTGGTACTAACCTGGGCCTCACCTGCACCTAGAGACTCTGGTCCCCACCTGGACTTCACCTGGATCTGGGTGACTCTGGTCCCCACCTGAAATTTACCTGGATCTGGTGATTCTGGTCCCCACCTGGACCTCTCCTGGACCTGGTGACTCTCTTTCCAACATGGACCTCACCTGGATCTGGTGACTCTGGTCCTCAGTTTGGCCTCACCTGGACCTGGTGTCTCTTGTCCCCACTTTGACGTAATTCAGAACTGCTGAATCTAGCCCACCTAGGCCGCACCCAGACCTGGTGACTCTTGTCCCCAGCTATGCCTCAATTCGACCTGATGAATCTGGTCCTCACGGGGCCTCACATGGACCTGGGACTCAGCTGGATAGAGGGGCTCTGGGTCCCACAAGGGTCTCACGTGATCCTGCTGACTGTGATCTAATCTATGCCTCACCAGGATCTAGTGATTCTGTTCCCCATCTGGGCTTGCATGGCCCTAGTGACTCTGGTCCTCACCCAGGCATCATGGGACCTGGATACTCTATTCCACACCTGGGCCTCACTTTGTCCAGGGACATCTGGTCCCATTCTGTGCCTCAAACTAAACTGGTTACTCTGGTTCCCCTTGGGCCTCACCCTTACCTGGTGACTCTGGTCACCCCTTGGGCTTCACTTGGGCCTGGGAATCTGGTCCTTAGCTGGTCCGCACCTGGATCTGGTGATAGGTCACCACGTGGGCCTCTCCTGGACTTGGTGAATCATGTTGCAACCTGCGCCTCACCTGTACCTTGTGACTGTGGTCCCTCCTGGACCTCACCTGTATCTGGTGGCTCTGGTTCCCATATGGGGCTCTCCTGGACCTGGTTCCTGTGGTCTCCATCTGGCCTCACCTGGAACAATGACTCTGATCCATATTTGGGCCTCTCCTGGACCTGTTGAGTCTGGTCCTTACCGGGCATCATTGGGACCTGGATACTCTCTATATACCTCGGCCTCACCAGGACCTGGTGACTGTGGTCTCCATCTGGCCTCACCTGGAACACAATGACTCTGATCCATATTTGGGCCTCTCCTGGGCCTGTTGAGTCTGGTACTCACCTGGGCATCATTGGTACCTGGTGACTCTGTTCTACACCTAAGCCTCACCTGGACATGATGACTCTGGAACCTCTCTGGGCCTCACCTTCCCTGGTGACTGTGGTCCCCATCTGGATGTCACCTGGACCAGGGGATTCTCGTACCCCTCTAGTCCTCAACGAGATCTGGTGCCTCTGGTCCTCAACTGGGCCTCACCTGACCTAGTGAATATGCTCCATGTGGGCCTCATTTGGACCTGGTGACTCTGGTCCCTACCTGGGCATCATAGGGATATGGTTCCACTGCATGGCCTGCAGGTTGGCCTCACCTGGACCTGGTAACTCTGGTCCCTACCTGGGCATCATCGGGACATGTTTCCACTGCATGGCCTGCAGGTTGGCCTCACCTGGACCTGGTAACTCTGGTCCCTACCTGGGCATCATCGGGACACGGTTCCTCTCCATCACCTGCAGGTTGGCCTCACCTGGACCTGGTGAGTGGTGTTGCCAATTGTGCCTCACCCGTACATGGTGACACAACCCACGTGGGCCTCAATTGGACTGGTGAATCTGGTCCTTACCTGGTCCTTCCCCGGAACTGGTACCTCTGGTCACCACCTGGGAATCACCTGGGCCTGGTGAATCTGGTCCCCATCTGGCCTCACCCAGTCCTGGTGACTTTGTTCCCCACATCGACCTGATTGCTGTGGACGCCTTCTTGGCCTCACCTGGAACTGGTGACTCGGATCCTATCTGCGCATCACCCAGACCTGGTGAATCTGGTCCTAACTGGGCATCATTGGTACCTGGTGACTCTGTTCCACACCTGAGCCTCACCTGGACATGATGACTCTGGAACCTCTCTGGGCCTCACCCTGACCTGGGGACTCTGGTCCCCATCTCGATGTCACCTGAACCAGGTGATTCTGGTACCCTTATAGGGCTCAACCAGATCTGGTGACTCTGGTCCTCAACTGGGCCTCACCTAGACCTAGTTAATATGCTCCATCTGGGCCTCATTTGGACATGGTGATTCTGATCCCTACCTCGGCATTACCGGGACATGGTTCCACTGCATGGCCTGCTGGTTGGCCTCACCTGGACCTGGTAACTCTGGTCGCTACCTGGGCATCATCGGGACATGGTTCCTCTGCATGGCCTGCAGGTTGGCCTCATCTTCACCTGGTGAGTGGGGTTCCCACCTGGGTCTTACCCATGCCTGGTGACACAGGTCCCCACGTGGGCCTCACTTGACCTGGTGAATGTGGTCCTTACCTAGTCCTCACCCGGAACTGGTAATCTGGTCACCACCTGGGCCTCACCTGGACTTGGTGAATCCTGTTGCCACCTGCGCCTCACCTGGACCTTGTGACTGTGGTCCCACCTGGACCTCACCTGGATCTGGTGGCTCTGGTTCCTATATGGGGCTCTCCTGGACCTGGTTCCTGTGGTCTCCATCTGGCCTCACCTGGAACACAATGACTCTGATCCATATTTGGGCCTCTCCTGGACCTGTTGACACTGGTCCTTACCTGGGCAACATTGGGACCTGGATACTCTCTTATATACCGGGCCTCACCTGGACCTGGTGACTGTGGTCCCACCTGGGCCTCACCTGGACGAGGTGACTGGTTCCCACAGGGACCTCACCTGGACCTGGTGATTCAGGTCCTCATATGGGCATCATGGGACCTGGGTTCTCAGTTACACATCGGGGCCTCACCTGGACCTAGTGATTCTCGTCCCCGTCTGGGCCTCACCTGACGTGGTGACTCAGGTCCCCACCTGGATATCACCAGAACCGGGTCACTCTGGTCCCCCTCTGGGACTCTCCCGGAGCTGGGGACACTGGTCCTCAACTGGGCCTCAACAGGACCTGGTGAATCTACTCCTCACTAAGGCCTCGTCTGGACCTTGTGACTCTTTTCCCACCTGGCATCTTTGGGACATGGTTACTCTGTTCCCCACCTGGGCCTCACATGGACATGATAACTTTGCTCCACACTTTGGCCTCAACTGGTCCTGATGACTCTGGTCCCCCGACCTAGGCCTCAATCTGGACCTGGTGACTGTGGTCCCCACCTGGGTCTCACCTGGACCTGGTGACTCTCGTTCCCACATGAACCACACCAGGATCTGATGACTGTGTTGTTCTTGTAGAATCACTTTTAACTGGTGACTCCAGTCCCCACTCGGTCCTCACGTGGATCGGGTGACTTGGCCTGGAGGTTGGCCTCACATGGACCTGGTTAGTGGGGATGCCACTTGGGACTCACCCATACCTGGTGACTCAGGTCTCCACGTGGGCCTCCTGGACCTGGTGAATCTGGTCCTTACCTGGTCCTCTCCCAGACCCGGGGACTCTGGTCACCACCTGGGCCTCACCTCGACCTGGTGAATCCGACCCCATCTTGGCCTCACTCAGTCCTGGTGACTTTGTGCCCCACCTTGACCTGATTGCTGTGGACTCTTTCATGGCCTCACCTGGACATGGGGACTCTGATCCTATCTGCGTGTCACCCAGACCTGGTGACTCTGGTCCTCTCCTGGGCATCATTGGTACCTGGTGACTCTGTTCCACACCTGAGCCTCACCTGGACATGAGGCTCTGGCCTCTGGAACCACTCTGGGCCTAACCCTGACCTGGTGACTCTGGTCTCCATCTGGATGTCACATGGACCAGGCGATTCTGGTACCCCTCTAGGCCTGAACCAGTTCTGGTGACTCTGGTCCTCAACTGGGCCTCACCTGGACCTATTGAATATGCTCCATCTGGGCCTCATTTGGACCTGGTGACTCTGGTCCCTACCTGGGCATCATCGGGACATGGATCCACTGCATGGCCTGCAGGTTGGCCTCAGCTGTACCTGCTAACTCTGGTCCCTACCTGGGCATCACCGGGACACGGTTCCTCTGCATGGCCTCCAGGTTGGCCTCACCTGGACCTAGAGACTGGGGTTGCCACCTGGGGCTCACCCATACCTGGTGACACAGGTCCCCACGTGGGCCTCACTTGGACCTGGTGAATCTGGTCCTTATGGTCCTCACCCGGACCTGGTAATCCTGGTCACCACCTGGGAATCACCTGGACAGGGTGAATCTGGTCCCCATCTGGGCCTCAACAGTCCTGTTGACTTTCTTCCCCACCTGGACCTGATTGCTGTGGACTCCTTCTTGGCCTCAACTGGAACTGGTGACTCTGATCCTAACTGAGCCTCACCCAGATCTGGTGACTCTGGTCCTCACCTGTGGACCATTATGACCTGGATACTTTGTTACACACCTGAGCCTCACCTGGACATGATGACTCTGGATCCCCTCTGGGCCTCAGCCTGACATGGTGACTCTGGTCCGCATCTGGATGTCACCTAGACCAGGTGAATCTCGTACCCCTCTAGGCCTCAACTAGACCTGGTGACTCTGGTCCTCAACAGGGCCTCAACGAGACCTAGTGAATATGCTCCCCACCTGCGCCTCATCTGGACCTGGTGACGCTGGTTCTATCTGGGCATCATCGGGACATGGTTACTCTGTTCCCCACTGGGACTGACCTGATCCTGGTAACTCTGGTCCTGACTTTGGCCTCTCTTTACCAGGTGATTCTGGCTCTAACTGGGCCTCACCTGTAACTGGTGACTCTGATTCTAAGCATGGCCTCACCTGACCTGGTGTTTGTGGTTCCCATAGGGACCTCACCTGGACCTCATGTCTCAGGTCCCACCTGGGCCTCACCAGGGCCTGGTGTCTCTGGTACCCACCTGGTTAGCATCAGGATATGGTTACACTGTTCACTAACAGTGACCCATCCGGACCTATTAACTCTGGTCTTCACCTGGGCCACACCTGGACATGGTGTCACTGTTTCCCACCTGGGTCTCACCTGGATATGGTGAGTCGGATCCCCACATGGTCCTCACCTGTAACTGGTGATTCTCGTTCCCACATGGATATCATGTGGACCTGTTGGCCGCATTGTTTCTAGCATCTTTTTTTTAATTTTTATTTATTTATGATAGTCACAGAGAGAGATAGAGGCAGAGACACAGCCAGAGGGAGAAGCAGGAACCATGCACCAGGAGCCCGACGTGGGATTCGATCCCGGGTCTCCATGATCGCGCCCGGGGCCTAAGGCAGGCGCCAAACCGCTGCGCCACCCAGGGATCCCATCTGTTTGTAGCTTCTCATGTACCTCGTGACTCTGGTCCCCACCAGTGCCTTACCGGGACCGGGTGAGTTTGGTTGCCACCTGCACCACACCTGGACCTGGTGATTCTGGTCTGCACCTGAGACTACCCTGGATCTGGTGACTGTGGTCCCCACCTGGGCTTCACCTAGCCCTGTTGACCATGGTCCTCATCACGGAAAAATGGCACCCGGTGACTGTGTTCCACACCTGGACCTCACCTGGAGCAGGTGACTCTGTTCCCCCTGTGGGTCTCACCGTGCTCTAGTGACTGTGAACCCCACTTTGGCCTGACTTGGACCTGCTGACCCTGGTTGCCACCTGTGCGTTACCTCGAACTGTTGACTCTGGTTCTTTCAAGGGCCTCCCCTGTACCTGGTGATCCTGGTTCCCACCTGGGTCTCACCTGGGCCTGGTGACTCTTGTCACCACCGGGGACTCACTTGGACCTGGTTACAGTGTTCCACACTGGTCTCAAGTAGAACTCTTGACCATGGTCCCCAAGCCTGCCTCACATGGACCAGTTGCCTCTGATACCTACCAGCGCCTCACGTGTACCTGGTAACTCTGGTCCTCACCTGGGCCTCATCTGGACCTAGTGACTCTGGTCCCCACCTGGGCTTCACCTGGATCTGGTGACTCTGGTCCCCACCTGGCCTTCACCTGGATCTGGTGACTCTGGTCCCCACCTGGACCTCTCCTAGACCTGGTGACTCTCTTTCCAACATGGGCCTCACCTGGATCTGGTGACTCTGGTCCTCAGTTTGGCCTCACCTAGACCTGGTGTCTCTCGTCCCCACTTTGACCTAACTCAGAACTGCAGAATCTTGCCCCACCTAGGCCGCACCCAGACCTGGTGACTCTTGTCCCCAGCTATGCCTCAATTCGACCTGATGAATCTGGTCCTCACGTGGGCCTTAGATGGACCTGGGACTCAGCTGGATAGAGTGGCTGTTGTTCCCACAAAGGGCTCACCTGATACTGGTGACTGGGGTCTTTTTCTATGCCTCACCAGGACCTAGTGATTCTGTTCCCCTTCTGGGCCTGCATGGCCCTAGTGACTCTGGTCCTCACCCAGGCATCATTGGGACCTGGATACTCTATTCCACACCTGGGACTCACTTTGACCAGGGACCTCTGGTCCCATTCTGGGCCTCAAACTAAACTGGTTACTCTGGTTCCCCCTCTGGGACTCACCCTTACCTGTTGAATCTGGTCACCCCTTGGGCTTCACTTTGGCCTGGTGAATCTGGTCCTTAGCTGGTACTCACCTGGATCTGGTGACTGGTCGCCACCTGGGCCTCACCTGGACCTGGTGAATCTCTTCCCCATCTGGGCCTCACCCAGTCCTGGTGACTTTGTTCCCCACCTGGACCTGATTGCTTTGGACACTTTCTTGGCCACACCTGGAAGTGGTGATTCTCGTTCCCACATGGACATCATGTGGACCTGGTGGCTGCAGTGTTTCTAGCTTCTCATGTACCTCGTGATTCTGGTCCCCACCAGGGCCTCAAAGGGACCTGGTGAGTGTGGTTGCCACCTGCACCCACATGGAACTGATGATCTGGTCTGCACCTGAGACTACCCTGGATCTGGTGACTGTGGTCCCCACCTGGGCTTCACCCGGATTTGGGGACTCCGGTCCCCATCCGGGCCTCAACTGTACCTGGACCATGGTCCTCAACTGGGCAAAATTGGGACCCGGTGACTGTGTTCCACAACTGGACCTCTCCTGGACCACATGACTCTGGTCCCCCTCTGGGCTCACCGTGCCTTCGTGACTGTGAACCCCACTTTGGCCTGACTTGGACCTGCTGACCCTGGTTGCCACCTGCGCCTGACCTCGAACTGTTGACTCTGGTTCCTTCAAGGGCCTCCCCTGTACCTGGTGATCCCTGGTCCCCACCTGGTCCTCACGGGACGTGGTGACTCTAGTCACCACCGCGGACTCACCTGGACCTGCTTACTGTTTCCACACCTCGGCCTCAAGTAGACCTGTTGACCATGGTCCCCATGCCGGCCTCACATGGACATGTTGACTCTAATCCCCACCGGGCCTCACGTGTACCTGGTAACTCTGTCCTACCTGGGCCTCATCTGGACCTAGTGACTCTGGTCCCCACCTGGGCTTCACCTGGAACTGGGGCTCTGGTCCCCACCTGGGTTTCACCTGGAACTGGTGACGCTCTTTCCAACATGGACTTCACTTGGTGAATCTGGTCCTTAGCTGGTCCACATTGGATCTGGTGACTGGTCGCCACCTGGGCCTCACTGGACTTGGTGAATACTGTTGCCACCTGCGCCCCCCCTGGAACTTGTGACTCTGGTCCACCAGAACCTCACCTGGATCTGGAGGCTCTGGTTCCCATAAGGGGCTCTCCTGGACCTGGTTCCTGTGGTCTCCATCTAACCTCACCTGGAACACAATGACTCTGATCCATATTTGTGCCTCTCTTGGACCTGTGGACTCTGGTCCTTACCTGGGCATCATTGGGACCTGGATACTCTCTTATATACCTGGGCGTCACCTGGACTGGTGACTGTGGTCCCACCTGGGCCTCACTGGATGAGGTGACTGGTTCCCACAGGGACCTCACCTGGACCTGTTGACTCAGGTCCTCAAATGGGCATCATGGGACCTGTTTATCTCAGTTCCAATCGGGCCTCACCTGGACCTAGTGATTCTCGTCCCCCTCTGGGCCTCACCCTGACCTGTGACTCTGGTCCTCACCTGGATATCACAAGAACGGGTGACTCTAGTCCCCCTTGTGACTCACCCGGAGCTGGGGAGACTGGTACTCAACTGGGTCTCAACACGATCTGGTGAATCTACTCCTCACTTAGGCCTCGTCTGCACCTTGTGACTCTTATCCCACCTGGCATCAATGGGATATGGTTACTCTGTTCCCCACCTGGGCCTCACTTGGACATGATAACTGTTCTCCGCACTTTGGCCTCAACTGGTCCTGATGACACTGGTCCCCCACCTAGGCTCAATCTGGACCTGGTGACTGTGTCCCCACCTGGGTCTCACCTTGACCTGTTGCCTCTCGTTCCCACATGAACCAACCTGGACCTGGTGACTGTGGTGTCCTTGTAGACTCACATTTACCTGGTGACTCCGTTCCCGTCTAGGGCCTCACCTGGATCTGGTGACTCTGGCCTGCAGGTTGCTTCACCTGGAATTGGTGAGTGGGGTTGTCACCTGGGCCTCACCCATACCTGGTGACTCAGGTCCCTACGTGGGCCTCTTGGACCTGGTGAATCTAGTACTTACCTGGTCCTCTCCCCGACCCGGGGACTCTGGTCACGACCTGGGCCTCACCGGGACCTGGTGAATCTGTTCCATATCTTGGCTCACCGAGTCCTGGTGACTTTGTTCCCCACTTGGACCTGATTGCTGTGGACTTTTTGCCTCACCTGGAAACTGGTGACCTGATCCTATCTGCGCGTCACCCGATCTGGTGACCCTGGAACTCACCTGGGCATCATTGGTACCTGATTACTCTGTTCCACACCTGAGCCTCACCTGGATATGATGACTCTGGTACCTCTCTGGGCCTCACCCTGACCTGGTGACTCTGGTCCCCATCTGGATGTCACTGGACCAGGTGATTCTGGTACCCCTCTAGGCCTCAACCAGATCTGGTGACTCTGGTCCTCAACTGGGCCTCACCTGGACCTAGTGAATATACTCGATGTGGGCCACATTTGGACCTGGTGACTCTGTCCCCTACCTGGGCATCATCGCGAGATCGTTCAACTGCATGGCCTGCAGGTTGGCCTCACCTGGACCTGGTACTCTGGTCCCTACCTGGGCATCATGGGGACCGTTCCTCTGCATGGCCTGCAGGTTGGCCTCACCTGGACCTGGTAACTCTGGTCCCTACCTTGGCATTATCGGGACCGGTTACTTTGCATGGCCTGCAGGTAGGCCTCACCTGGACCTGGTGAGTGGGCTTGCCACTTGGGCCTCACCATACCTGGTGACACAGGCCCCTACGTGGGCCTCACTTGGACCTGGTGAATGGTCCACCTGGGTCTGGACCTGGTGAATCTGGTAACTCTGGTCACCACCTGGGAATCACCTGGACCTGGTGAATCTGGTCCCCATCTGGGCCTCACCCAGTCCTCGTGACTTTTTTCCCCACCTGGACCTGATTGCTGTGGACTCCTTCTTAGCCTCACCTGGAACTGTTGACTCTGATCCTAACTGGGTCACTCAGATCTGTTGACTCTGGTCCTCACCTGTGGACCATTATGACCTGGATACTCTGTTCCACACCTGAGACTCACCTGGACATGATGACTCTGGATCCCCTCTGGGCCTCTCCCTGACATGGTGACTCTGGTCCCCATCTGGAAGGCACCTAGTCCAGGTGAATCTGGTACCCCTCTATGCCTCAACTAGACCTGGTGACTCTGGTCCTCTACTGGGCCTCAACGGGACGTAGTGAATATGCTCCCCACCTTCGCCTCATCTGGACCTGGTGACTATGGCTCCACCTGGGCCTCACCTGTAACTGGTGACTCGGATCCTAAGCATGGCCTCACCTGACCTGGTGTCTGGTTTCCCATCGGGACCTCATGTCTCTGGTCCTCATGTCTCTGGTCCTCATGTCTCTGGTCCCACCTGGGCCTCACCAGGACCTGGTGTCTCTGTACCCACCTGGGTAGCATCAGGATATGGTTACACTCTTCAGTAACAGTGACCCAGCCGTACCTATTAACTCTGGTCTTCACCTGGGCCACACCTGGACATGGTGGCACTGGTTCCCTCTTGGATCTCACGTGGACATGTGATTCAGATCCCTGCCTGATCCTCACCTGTAACTGGTGATTCTCGTTCCCACATGGACATGATGTGGATCTGGTGGCTGCAGTGTTTCTAGCTTCTCATGTACCTCGTGACTCTGGTCCCCACCAGGGCCTCACCGGTACCTGTTGTGTGTGGTTGCCACCTGCACCTCACCTGGACCTGGTGATTCTGGTCTGCGCCTGAGACTACCCTGGATCTGGTGACTGTTGTCCCCACCTGGGCTTCACCTGGATTTTGGGCTCTCGTTCCCATCTGAGGCTCACCTGGCCCTGTTGACCATGGTCCTCAACTGGGCAAAATTGGGACCCGGTGACTGTGATCCACAACTGGTCCTCACCTGGAACAGGTGACTCTGGTCTCCCTCTGGGTGTCACCGTGCCCTAGTGACTGTGAACCCCACTTTGGCCTGACTTGGACCTCCTGACCATGGTTGCCACCTGCGCCTGACCTCGAACTGTTTGACCTCTGGTTCTTTCAAGGGCCTCCCCTGGACGTGGTGATCCTGGTGCCCACATGGGCCTGACCTGGACCTGGGGACTCTTGTCACCACCGGGAACTCACCTGGACCTGCTTACGGTGTTCCACACCTGGGCCTCAAGTGAACCTGTTGACCATGGTCCCCAAGCCAGCCTCACATGGACATGTTGCCTCTGATCCCCACCGGGGCTTCACGTGTACCTGGTAACTCTGGTCCTCATCTGGGTCTCATCTGGACCTAGCGACTCTGGTCCCCTCCTTGGCTTCACCTGGATCTGGTGACTCTGGTCCCCACCTGGACTTCACCTGGATCTTCTGACTCTGGTCCACACCTGGACCTGACTGCATCTGGTGACTCTGGTCCTCAGTTTGGCCTCATCTGGATCGACATCTCTCGTCCCCATTTGACCCTAACTCAGACTGCTGAATCTTGCCCACCTCGGCCGCACCCAGACTTGGTGACTCTTGTCCCCAGCTATGCCTCAATTCGACCTGATGAATCTGCTCCTCACGTGGGCCCTCACATGGACCTGGGACTCAGCTGGATAGAGTTGGCTCTGGTTCCCACAAGGGGCTCACCTGTAGATAGCTGACTGTGGTCTTATTCTATGCCTCACCTGGTCCTAGCGATCTGTTCCCAATCTGGGCCTGTTGGCCCTAGTGACTCTGGTCCTCACCCAGGAATCATTAGGACCTGGATACTCTATTCCACACCTGTGCCTCACATTGACCATGGACCTCTCGTCCCATTCTGGGACTCAAACTAACTAGTTACTGGTTCCCCTTTGGGCCTCACCCTTACCTGGTAACTCTGGTCACGCTTTGGGCTTCACTTCACCAGATGAACCACACCTGGACCTGGTGACTGTGGTGTTCTTGTATACTCACATGTACCTGGTGACTCCAGTCCCCACTAGGGCCTCACCTGGATCTGGTGACTCTGGCCCGCCGGTTTGCCTCACCTAGACCTGGTGAGTGGGTTGCCACCTAGGCCTCACACATAGCTGGTGACTCAGGTCCCCCACGTGAGCCGTCTTGGACCTGGTGAATCTGGTCGTTGACCTGGTCCTTTCCGATACCCCGGGGACTCGTATCCCCACCTGGGCCTCACCTGGACCTGGTGAATCTGGTCCCATCTGGGTCTCACCCTCGTCTGGTGACTTTGTTCCCCACCTGGACCCTGATTGCTGTGAACTCTTTCTTGGCCTCACCTGCAACTGTGACTCTGATCCTATCTGCGCCTCACCCAGATCTGGTGACTCTGGTCCTACCTGGGCATCATTGGTACCTGGTGACTCTCTTCCTCACCTGAGCCTCACCTGGACCCGATGACTCTGGAACCACTCTGAGCCTCCCCCTGACCTGGTGACTCTCGTCCCCATCTGGATATCACCTGGACCAGGTGATTCTGGTACCCTTCTAGACTCAAGTAGATATGGTGAAACTGGTCCTCAACTGGACCTCACCTGGACCTAGTGAATATGCTCCATCTGGGCCTTATATGGACCTGGTGACTCTGGTCCCTACCTGGGCATCATCGGATATGGTTTCCCACTGCATCGCCTGCAGATTGGCCTCAACTGGACCTGGCAAATCTGGTCCCTACCTGAGCATCACCGGGACATGGTTCTTCTGCATGGCCTGCAGGTTGGCCTCACCTGGACCTGGTGAGTGGGGTTGCCACCTGGGCCTCCTCCATACCTTGTGACACAGGGCCCACGTGGGCCTCCCTTTGACCTGGTGAATCTGGTCCTTACCTGGTCCGCACTCGACTAGTAAGTCTGGTCACAACAGGGGAATCATCTGTACCTGGTGAATCTGGTCCCCATTGGGCCTCACTCAGTCCCTGATGACTTTGTTCCCACCTGGACCTGATTGCTGTGGACCTCCTTTTGGGCCTCACCTGGAACGGGTGACTCTGATCCTAACTGGGGCTCACCCAGATCTGGTGACTCTGGTCCTCACCTGTGGACCATTATGACCTGGATACTCTGTACCTCACCTGAGACTCACCTGGACATGATGATGCTGGATCCCCTCTGGGCCTCAGCCTGACATGGTGACTCTGGTCCCCATCTGGATATCACCAGAATCGGGTGACTCTGTTCCCCCTCTGGGACTCACCCCGTGCTGGGACACTGGTCCTCATCTGGGCACAACTGGACCTGGTGAATCTACTCCTCACTTAGGTCTCGTCCTGGACTTTGTGACTCTTTTCCACCTGGCATCAATGGGACATGGTTACTCTGTTCCCACTGGGCCTCAACCTGGACATGATAACTTTGCTCCACACTTTGGCCTCAACTGGTCCTGATGACACTGATCCCCCACCTAGGCCTCAAACTGAACCTGGTGACTGTGGTCCCCACCTGGGTCACACCTGGACCTGGTGGTCTCGTTCGTACATGAACCACGCCTGGACCTGGTGACTCTGGCGTTCTGTAGACTCACTTTTACCTGGTGAATCTGGTCCCCACTAGGGACTCACGTGGATCTGGTGACTCTGGCCTGCAGGTTGGTCTCACCAGGACCTGGTGAGTGGGGTTGCCACCTGGGCCTACACCATACCTGGTGACTCAAGTCCCTACGTGGGCCTCTTGGACCTGGTGAATCTTGTCCTTTCCCGGTCCTCTCCTAGACCCGGGGACTCTTGTCACCACCTGGGCCTCACCTGGACCTGGTGAATCTGGTCCCCATCTGGGCCTCACCCAGTCCTGGTGACTTGTTCCCCACCTGGACCTGATTTGCTGTGCCTTTTCTTGGCCTCACCCGGACTGGTGAGTCTGATCCTATCTGTGGCGTCACCCAGACCGGGTGACTCTTGTCCTCACCTGGGCATCATTGGGTACCTGGTGACTCTGTACCACACCTGAGCCTCACCTGGAAATGTTGCTCTGAACCGCTCTGGGCCTCACCCTGACCTAGTGACTCTGGTCCCCATCTGGATATCACATGGACAAGGTGATTCTGGTACCCCCTAGGACTCAAACAGATCTGGTGACTCTGGTCTTCAAAGGGGGACCTCACCTGTACATAGTGAATATGCTCCATCTGGGCCTCATTTGGACCTGGTGACTCTGGTCCATACACTGGGCATCATCGGGATATGGTTCCACTGCATGCCCTGCAGGTTGGCCTCCCCTGGACCTGGTAAGTCTGGTCTCTACCTGGGCATCATCTTGATATGTTTCCACTGCATGGCATGCAGGTTGGCCTCACCTGGACCTGTAAATATTCTCCCCTACCTGGGCATCATTGGGATATGTTCCACTGCATGGCCTGCAGGTTGGCCTCACCTGGACCTGGTGAGTGTTATTGCCACCTGGGCCTCACCCATACCTGGTGACTCAGGTCCACGTGGGGCCTCTTGGACCTAGTGAATCTGGTCCTTACCTGGTCCTTTCCCAGAACGGGGACTCTGGTCAAACACCTGTGCCTTACCTGGACCTGGTGAATCTGTTACCCCCTCTAGGCCTCAACAAGATCTGGGTGACTCTGATCCTATCTGCGCGTCACCCAGACCTGGTGACTCTGGTCCTCACCTGAGCATCATTGGGACCTGGTGACTCTGTTCCACACCTGAGCCTCACCTGGACATGATGACTCTGGAACCTCTCTGGGACAACCCTGACCTGGTGACTGTGGTCCCCATCTGGATGTCACCTGGACCAGGTGATTCTGGTACCCCTTCTAGGCCTCAACCAGATCTGGTGACTCTGGTCCTCAACTGGGCCTCACTTGGACCTAGTGAATATGCACCATCTGGGCCTCTTTTGGACCTGGTGACTCTGGTCCCTACCTGGGCATCATCGGGACATGGTTCCACTGCATGGCCTGCAGGTTGGCCTCACTTGGACCTGTTAAGTCTGGTCCCTACATGGTCATCATCGGGACATGGTTTCCTCTGCACGGCCTGCAGGTTGGCCTCACCTGGACCTGTCAGTGGGGTTGCCACCTGGGCCTCACCTATGCCTGGTGACACAGGTCCCCACGTGGGCCTCACTTGGACCTGGTGAATCTTGTCCTTACCTGGTCCTCACCCGGAACTGGTAAGTCTGGTCACCACCTGGATATCACCTGGATCTTGTGTATCTGGTCCCCATCTAGGCCTCACCCAGTCCTGGTGACTTTGTTCCCCACCTGGACCTGATTTCTGTGGACTCCTTCTTGGCCTCACCTGGAACTGGTGACTCTGGTCCCCACCTGGACCTCTCCCGGACCTGGTGACTTTCTTTCAAACATGGACCTCACATGATCTGGTGACTCTGGTACTCAGTTTGCCTCACCTGGAACTGGCGTCTCTCGTCCCCACTTTGACCTAACTCAGAACTGCTGAATCTAGCCCAACTTAGGCAGCACCCAGACCTGGTGACTTTTGTCCCCAGCTATGCCTCAATTCGACCTAATGAATCTGGTCCTCACGGAGCCTCACCTGGACCTGGGACTCAGCTGTAGAGTGGCTCTGGTTCCCGCAAGGGGCTCAGCTGATACTGCTGACTGTGGTCTTATTGTATGCCTCACCAGGACCTAGTGATTCTGTTCCCCTTCTGGGCCTGCATGGCCCCAGTGACTCTGGTCCTCACCCAGGCATCATTGGGTGATGGACCCAATGATCCTCACCCTGGATACGCTATTACACACCTGGGCCTCACTTTGACCAGGGACCTCTGGTCCAGTTCTGAGCCTCAAACTAAACAGGTTACTCTGGTTCCCCCTCTGGGGCTCACCCTTACTGGTGACTCTGGTCACCCTTTGGGCTTCACTTCGGCCTGGTGAATCTGGTCCTTAGCTGGTCCGCGCCTGGATGTGGTGACTGGTCGCCACCTAGTCCTCACCTGGACTTGTTGAATCCTGTTGCCACCTGCGCCTCACCTGGACCTTGTGACTGTGGTCCCATCTGGACCTCACCTGGATCTCGTGGCTCTGGTTCCCATATGGGGCTCTCCTGGACCTGGTTCCTGTGGTCTCCATCTGACCTCACCTGGAACACAATGACGCTGATCCGTATTCGGCCTCTCCTGGACCTGTTGACTCTGGTCCTTACCTAGGCATCATTGGGACCACAGGGCTCGATACTCTCTTATATACCTGGGCCTCACCTGGACCTGGTGACTGTGGTCCCACCTGGGCCTCACCTGGACGAGGTGACTGGTTCCCACAGAGACCTCACATGGACCTGGTGACTCAGGTCCTCATATGGGCATCATGGTACCTGGTTTTCTCAGTTCCACATCGGGCCTCACCTGGAGCTAGTGATTCTCGTCCCCCTCTGGGCCTCATCCTGACGTGGTGACTCTGGTCCCCACTGGATATCATCAGAAACGGGTGACTCTGGTCCCCCTCTGAGACTCTCCGGAGCTGTGGACACTGGTCCTCAACTGGGCCTCAACAGGACCTGATGAATCTACTCTTCACATAGGCCTCGTCTGGAACTTGTGACTCTTTTCCCACCTGGCATCAATGGGACATGGTTACTCTGTTCCCCACCTGGGCCTCACCTGGACATGAAAATTTTGCTCCACACTTTGGCCTCAACTGGTCCTGATGACTCTGGTCCCCCCACCTAGGCCTCAATCAGGACCTGGTGGACTGTGGTCCCCACCTGGGTCTCACCTGGACCTGGTGACTCTCGTTCACAAATGATTCACACCTGGACCTGGTGACTGTGGTGTTCTTGTAGACTCACATTTACCTGGTGAGTCCGGTACCCACAAGGGCCTCACCTGCATCTGGTGACTCTGGCCTGCAGGTTGGCCTCCCCCTGGACCTGGTGAGTGGGGTTGCCACCTGGGCCTCACCCACACCTGGTGATTCAGGTCCTCACGTTGGTCTCTTGGACCTGGGGAATCTGGGCCTTACCTGGTCCCCTCCCAGACCCGGGGACTCTGGTCACCACCTGGGCCTCACCAGGAACTGGTGAATCTAGTCCCCATCTGGGCCTCCCCCAGTCCTGGTGACTTTGTTTCCCACATGGACCTGATTGCTGTGGACACTTTCTTGGCCTCACCTGGAACTGGTGACTCTGATCCTATTGTGCATCTCACAGATCTGGTGACTCTGGTCCTGACCTGGGCATCATTGATACCTGGTTAGTCTGTTCCACACCTGAGCCTCACCGGGACATGATGACTCTGGAACCTCTCTGGGACTCACTCTGACCTGGTGACTCTGGTCCCCATCTGGATATCACCTGGACCAGGTGATTCTGGTACACCTCTAGGGCTCAAGGTGATCTGGTGACTCTGGTCCTCAACTGGGCCTCACCTGGACCTAGTGAATATTCCCCATCTGGGCCTCATTTGGACCTGGTGACTCTAGTCCGTACCTGGGCATCATCGGGATATGGTATCACAGCATGGCCTGCAGGTTGGCCTCACCTGGACCTGGTGAGTGGGGTTTTCCTCAACTGGGCAAAATTGGGGACCCGGTGACTGGTTTCCACAAGTGGCCTCACCTGGACCAAGTGACTCTGGTCCCCCTCTGGGTGTCACCATGTCCTAGTGACTGTGAACCCCACTTTGGCCTGACTTGGACCTGCTGACCCTGGTTGCCACCTGCGCCTGACCTCGAACTGTTGACTCTGGTTCTTTCAAGGGCCTCCCCTGGACCTGGTGATCCTGGTCCCCACCTGGGTCTCACCTGGACGTGGTGACTCTTGTCACCACCGGGGCCTCACCGGGACCTGCTTACTGTGTTCCACACCTGGGCCTCAAGTAGACCTGTTGACCATGGTCCCCAAGCCAGACTCACATGGACATGTTGCCTCTGATCCCCACCGGGGCCTCACGTGTACCTGGTAACTCTGGTCCTCACCTGGGCCTCATCTGGACCTAGTGACTCTGGTTCCCACCTAGACTTCACCTGGATCTGGTGACTCTGGTCCACCCCAGGACCTCTCCTGGACCTGGTGACTCCTTTCCAACATGGACCTCATGTGGATCTGGTGAATCTGGTCCTCAGTTTGGCTTCACCTGGACTTGGTGTCTCTCGTCCCCACTTTGACCTAACTCAGAACTGCTGAATCTTGCCCACCTAGGCCGCACCCAGACCTGGTGACTCTTGTCCCTAGCTATGCCTCAATTCACCCTGATGAATCTGGTCCTCACGTGTGCCTCACATGTACCTGGGACTCAGCTGGATAAAGTGGCTCTAGTTCCCACAAGGGCACACCTGATCTGCTGACTGTGGTCTTATTCTATGCCTCACCAGGACGTAGTGATTCTGTTCCCCATCTGGGCCTGCATGGCCCTAGTGCCTCTGGTCCTCACCCAGGCATCATTGGGTGATGGACCCAATGATCCTCACCCTGGATACTCTATTCCACACCTGTGCCTCACTTTGACCAGGGATTTCTGGTCTCATTTTGGGCCTCAAACTAAACTGGTTACTCTGGTTCCACTCTGGGCCTCACCCTTACCTGGTGACTCTGGTCACCCCTTGGGCTTCACTAGGGTCTGGTGAATCTGGTCCTTAGCTGGTCCGCACCTGGATCTGGTGACTGGTCGCCACCTGGGCCTCACCTGGACTTGGTGAATCCTGTTGCCACCTGCGCCTCACCAGGACCTTGTGACTGTGGTCCCACCTGGACCTCACCTGGATCTGGTGGCTCTGGTTCTCATATGGGGCTCTCCTGGACCTGGTTCCTGTGGTCTCCATCTGGCCTCACTTGGAACACAATGACTCTGAACAATATTTGGGCCTCTCTTGTACCTGTGGACTCTGGTCCTTACTTGGGCATCACTGGGAGCTGGATACTCTGTTATATACCTGGGCCTCACATGGACCGGTGACTGTGGTCCCACCTGAGCCTCACCTGGACGAGTTGACTGGTTCCCACAGGGAGCTCACCTGGACCTGTTGACTCAGGTCCTCATATGGGCATCATGGGACCTGGTTTCTCACTTCCACATCGGGGCCCTCACATGGACCAAGTGATTCTCGTCCCACTCTGGGCCTCACCCTGATGTGGTGAATCTGGTCCCCATCTAGGCCTCACCCAGTACTGGTGACTTTGTTCCCCACCTGGACCTGATTGCTGTGGACTCTTTCTTGGCCTCACCTGGAACTGGTGACTCTGAACCTATCTGCACGTCACCCAGATCTGGTGACTCTGGCCCTCACCTGGGCATCATTGGTACCTGGTGACTCTGTTCCTCACTTGAGCCTCACCTGGACATGATGACTCTGGAACCTCTCTGGGCCTCTCCCTGACCTGGTGACTCTAGTCCCTAACTGGGCATCATCGGGACATGGTTCCACTGCATTGCCTGCAGGTTGGCGTCACCTGGATGTGGTAACTCTCGTCCTTACCTGGGTATCATCGGGACATGGTTCATCTTTATGGCCTGCAGGTTGGCCTCACCTGGACCTGGGGTGCCTTGCCACCTGGCCTCACCAATACCTGGTGACTCAGGTCCCCACGTGGGCCTCATTTGGACCTGGTGAATCTGGTCCTTACCTGGTCGTCACCCGGAACTGGTATGTCTGGTCACCACCTGGGAATAACCTGGGCCTGGTGAATCTGGTCCCAATCTGGGCCTCACCCTGTCCTGGTGACTTTGTTCCCCACCTGGACCTGATTGCTGTGGACTCCTTCTTGGCCTCACCTGGAACTGGTGACTCTGATCCTAACTGGGCCTCCCCCAGATCTGGTGACTCTGGTCCTCACCTGTGGACCATTATGATCTGGATACTCTGTTCCACACCTGAGCCTCACCTGGACATGATTACTCTGGATCCCCTCTGGACCTCACCCTGACATGGTGACTCTGGTCCCCATCTGGATGTCACCTGGACCAGGTGATACTGGTACTCCTCTAGGCCTCAACCAGATCTGGTGACTCTGGTCCTCAACTGAGCCTCAACTGGACCTAGTGAATATGCTCCATCTGGGCCTGATTTGGACCTGGTAACTCTGGTCACTACCTCGGCATCATCGGGTCATGGTTCCACTGCATGGCCTACAGGTTGCACTCACCTGGACCTGCTTACTGTGTTCCACACCTGGGACTCAAGTAGACCTGTTGACCATGGTCCCCAAGCCTGCCTCACATGGACCTGTTGCCTCTGATCCCCACCGGGGCCTCACGTGAACGTGGTAACTCTGGTCCTCACCTGGGCCTCATCTGGACCTAGTGACTCTGGTCCCCACCTGGACTTCACCTGGATCTGGTGACTCTGGTCCCCCTGGACCTATCCTGGACCTGGTGACTCTCTTTCCAACATGGACCTCACTTGGATTGGTGACTCTGATCCTCATTTTGGACTCACCTGTTCCTGGTGTCTTTCTTCCCCACTTTGACCTAACTCAGAACTGCTGAATCTTGCCCCACCTAGGCCGCACCCAGACCTGGTGACTCTTGTCCACAGCTATGCCTCAATTCGACCTGTTGAATCTGGTCCTCACGTGGGTCTCACATGGACCTGGCACTCAGCTGGATAGAGTGACTCTGGTTCCCACAGGGGCTCACCTGATACTGCTGAATGTGGTCTTATTCTATGCCTCACCAAGACCTGGTGATTCTGTTCCCCATCTAGGCCTGCATGGCCCTAGTAACTCTGTTCCTCACCCAGGCATCATTGGGACCTGGATACTCTATTCCACACCTGGGCCTCACTCTGACCAGGGACCTCTGGTCCCATTCTGGGCCTCAAACTAAACTGGTTTCTCTGGTTACCCATCTGGGCCTCACCCTTACCTGGTGACTCTGGTCACCCCTTTGACTTCCCTTGGGCCTGGTGAATCTGGACCTTAGCTGGTCCGCACCTGGATGTCGTGACTGGTCGCCACCTGGGCCTCCCCTGGACTTGGTGAATCCTGTTGCCAGTTTCGCCTCACCTGGACCTTGTGACTGTGTTCCCATCTGGACCTCACATGGATCTGGTGGCTCTGGTTCCCATATTGGTCTCTCCTGGACCTGGTTCCTGTGGTCTCCATCTGGCCTCACCTGGAAAACAATGATTCTGATCCATATTTGGGCCTATCCTGGATCTGATGTCTCTGGTCCTTACCTGGCCTCATTGGGACCTGGATACTCACTTATTTACCTGGGCCTCACCTGGACCTGGTGAATGTGGTCCCACCTGGGCCTCACTTGGTCGAGGTGCCTGGTTCCCACAGGGATCTCACCTGGACCTGGTGACTCAGGTCCTCATATGGGCATCATCGGACCTGGTTTCTCAGTTCCACATCGGGGCCTCACCTGGACCTAGTGGTACTCGTCCCCCTCTAGGCCTCACCCTGACGTGGTGACTCTGGTCTCCAGCTGGATATCACCAGAACCGGGTGACTCTGGTCCCCCTCTGGGACTCACCCGGAGCTGGGGACACTGCTCCTCAACTGGGCCTCAACAGAACCTGGTGAATCTACTCCTCACTTAGGCCTCGTCTGGACCTTGTGACTCTTTTCCGACCTGGCATCAATGGGACATGGTTACTCTGTTCCCCACCGGGGCCTCACCTGGACATGATAATTTGCTCCGCACTTTGGCCTCAACTAGTCCTGGTGACTCTGGTCCCCCACCTAGTCCTCAATCTGGACTTGTTGACTGTGGTCCCCACCTGGGTCTCACCTGAACCTGGTGACTCTCGTTCCCACATGAACCACACCAGGACCTGGTGACTGTGGTGTTCTTGTAGACTCACATTTACCTGGTGACTCTGGTCCCCATTAGGGCCTCACCTGCAACTCGTAACTCTGGTCCATACCTGGGCATTATCGGGACACCGTTCCTCTGCATGGCTGGAAGGTTGGCCTCCCCTGGACCTGGTGAGTGGGGTTGACATCTGGGCCTCACCCATACCGGTGACACAGGTCCCCACCTGGGCCTCACTTGGACCTGGTGACCTCGGGACCTTACCTGGTCCTCACCCGGAAATGGGTAACTGTGGTCACCACCTGGGAATCACCTGGACCTGGTGAATCTGGTCCCCATCTGGGCCTCACCCAGTCCCTGGTGACTTTGTTCACCACCGGGACCCTGATTGCTGTGGACAATTCTTGGCCTCACCTGGTACTGGTGAGTCTGATGCTATGTGGGCCTCACCCAGATCTGGTGACTCTGGTCTTCACCTGTGGACCATTATGACCTGGATACTCTGTTCCACACCTGACCCTCGCCTGGACATGATGACTCTGGATCCCCTCTGGGCCTCACCCTGACATCGTGACTCTGGTCCCCATCTGGATGTCACCTAGACCAGGTGAATCTGGTACCCCTGTAGGCCTCAACTAGACGTGGGCATTTTGGTCCTCAAAATGGCCTCACCGGGACCTAGTGAATATGCTCCCCACCTGCGCCTCATCTGGACCTGGTGACTCTGGTTCTACCTGGGCATCATCGGGACATGGTTACTCTATTCCCCACTGGGACTGACCTGATCCTGGTAACTCTGGTCCTGACCTTGGCCTCTTCTGTCCCAGGTGACTCTGGCTCCACCTGGTCCTCGCCTCTAGCTGGTGACTCTGATCCTAAGCATGGCCTCACCAGACCTGGTGACTGTCGTTCCCAATGGAACCTCACCTGGACCTCATGTCTCTGGTCCCTCCTGACCCTCACCCAGGACCTGGTGTCTCTGGTACCCACCAGGGTAGCATCAGGATATGGTTACACTGTTCACTAACAGTGACCCAGGCGGAACTTATTAACTCTGGTCTTCACCTGGGCCACACCTGGACAGGGTGTCACTGGTTCCCCACCAGGGTCTCACCTGGACATGTTGTGTCGGATCCCCACCTGGTCCTCACCTGTAACTGGTGATTCTCGTTCCCACATGGACATCATGTGGACCTGGTGGCTGCAGTGTTTCTAGCTTCGTCATGTACCCTCGTGACTCTGGTCCCACCAGGGCCTCACCGGGACCTGGTGAGTGTGGTTGCCACCTGCACCTCACCTGGACCTGGTGATTCTGGTCTGCACCTGAGACTACCCTGGATCTGGTACTCTGGTCCCCACCTGGGCTTCACCTGTTTTTGGGGACTCCGGTCCCCATCTGTGTCTCACATGGCCCTTTTGACCATGGTCCTCCACTGGGCAAAATTGGGACACGGTGACTGTGTTCCACAACTGGACCTCATCTCGACCAGGTCACTCTGGTCCCCTCTGGGTGTCACCGTGCCCTAGAGACTGTGAACCCCACTTTGGCCTGACTTGGACCTGCTGACCCTGGTTGCCACCTACGCCAGACCTCGAACTTTGACTCTGGTTCTTTCAAGGGCCTCCCCTGTACCTGGTGATCCTTGTCCCCACCTGCTCCTCAACTGGACGTGGTGACACTTGTCCCAACCGGGGACTCACCTGGACCTGCTTACTGTGTTCTACACCTGGGCCTCAAGTAGACATGTTGACCATGGTCCCCAAACCGGCCTCACATGGACCTGTTGCCTCTAATCCCCACCGGGACCTCAAGTGTACCTTGTAACTCTGGTCCTCAACTGGGCGTCATCTGGACCTAGTGACTCTGGTCCCCACCTGGCTTCACCTGGATCTGGTGACTCTGTCCCAACTGACCTCTGCTGGACCTGGTGACTCTCTTTCAACATGGACCTCACCTGGATCTGGTACTCTAGTTCTCAGTTTGGCCTCACCTGGACCTGGCGTCTCTCGTCCCCACTTTGACCTAACTCAGAACTGCTGAATCTTCCCCAATTAGGCCGCCCATACCTGTGACTCTTGTCCCCAGCTATGCCTCAATTCGACCTGATGAATATGTCCTACGTGGGCCTCACATGGACTGCTACTCAGCTGGATAGAGTGGCTCTGGTTCCCACATTGGGTTCACCTGATACTGGTGACTGTGGTTTTATTCTATGCCTCACCAGGACCTAGTGATTCTGTACCCCATATGGCCTGCATGGTCCTAGTGACTCTGGTCCTCACCCAGGCATCACTGGGACCTGGATACTCTATTCCACATCTGGGACTCACTCTGACCATGGACCTCTGGTCCCATTCTGGGCCTCAAACTAAACTGGCTACTCTGGTTCCCCCTCTGGGACTCCTTACCTGGTGACTCTGGTCACCCCTTGGGCTTCACTTGGGCCTGGTGAATCTGGTCCTTAGCTGGTCCGCACCTGGATGTGGTGACTGTCGCCACCTGGTCCTCACCTGGACTTGGTGAATCCTGTTGCCACCTGCGCCTCACCAGGACCTTGTGACTGTGGTCCCACCTGGGCCTCACCTGGATCTGGTGGGTCTGGTTCCCATATGGGGTCTCCTGGTCCTGGTTCCTTGGTCTCCATCTGCCTCAGCTGAAACAATGACTCTGATCCATATTTGAACCTCTACTGGACCTGTTGACTCTGGTCCTTACCTGGGCATCTTTGGGAGCTGGATACTCTTATATAACTGGGCCTCACCGGGACCTGGTGACTGTGGTCCCACCTGGCCCTCACGGGACGAGGTGACTCGTTCCCACAGGGACCTCACCTGGACCTGGTGATCAAGTCCTCATATGGGCATCATGGACCTGGTTTCTCAGTTCCACATCGGGGCCTCACCTGGACCTAGTGATTCTCGTCCCCCTCTGGACCTCACCCTGACGTGGTGACTCTGGTCCCCACCTGGATATCACCAGAACCTTGTGAGTCTGTTTCCCCTCTGGGCTCACCCAGAGCTTGGGATATTGGTCTTCAACTGGGCCTCAACAGGACCTGGTGAATCTACTCCTCACTTAGGCCTCGTCTAGACCTTGTGACTCTTTTCCCACCTGGCATCAATGGGACATGGTTACTCTGTTCCCCACCTGGGCCTCACCTCCACATGATAACTTTGCTCCACACTTTGGCCTCAACTGGTCCTGATGACTTTGTTCCCCACACCTTGCCTCAGTCTGGACCTGGTGACTGTGGTGCCCACCCGGGTCTCACCTGTACCTGGTGATTCTCGTTCCCACATGAACCACACCTGGACCTGGTGACTGTGGTGTTCTTGTAGACTCACATTTACCTGGTGACACTGGTCCCCAAGGGCCTCACCTGGATCTGGTGACTCTGGCCTGCCGTTGGCCTCACCTTGACCTGGTGAGTGGGGTTGCCACCTGGGCCTCACACATAGCTGGTGACTCAATTCCCCTCGGGCCTCTTGGACCTGGTGAATCTGGTCCTTACCTGTTCCTGTCCCAGACCCGGGGACTCTGGTCACCACCTGGGCCTCACCTGGACCTGGTGAATCTGGTCCCCATCTGGGCCTCACCCAGTCCTGGTGACTTTGTTCCCCACGTGGACCTCATTGCTGTGACACTTTCTTGGCCTCACCTGGAACTGTGACTCTGATCCTATCTGCGCGTCACCCAGATCTGGTGACTCTGGGCCTCACCTGCTTCATTGGTACCTGGTGACTCTGTTCCACGCCTGAGCCTAACCTGGACATGATGACTCTGGAACCACTCTGGGCCTCTCCCTGAACTGATGCCTCTGGTCCCCATCTGGATGTCACCTGACGAGGTGATTCTGGTACCCTCTAAGCCTCAACCAGATCTGGTGACAGTGGTCCTCAACTGGGCCTCACTGGACCTAGTGAATATTCTCCATCTGGGTCTCATTTGGACCTGGTGACTCTGGTCCCTACCTGGGCATCATCGGGACAATGGTTCCACTGCATGGCCTGCATATTGGCCTCACTGGACCTGGTAACTCTGTTCCTACCTGGGCATTATCGGGACATGGTTCTGCATGGACTGCAGGTTGGCCCACCTGGACTGGGGAGTGGGGTTGCCACCTGAGCTCACCATGCTTGGTGACACAGGTACCCACGTGGGCTCACTTGGACCTGGTGAATCTGGTCCTTACCTGGTCGTCACCCGGAACTGGTAACTCTGGTCACCACCTGGGTATCACCTGGACCTAGTGAATCTGATCCCCATCTGGGCCTCAACCCAGTCCTGTGACTTTGTTCCCCACTGGACCTGATTGCTGTGGACTCCTTCTTGGCCTCACCTGGAACTGGTGACTCTGATCCTAACTGGGGCTCACCCAGATCTGGTGACTCTGGTCCTCACCTGTGGACCATTATGATCTGGATCTCTGTTCAACACCTGAGCCTCACCTGGACATGATGACTCTGGGTCCCCTCTGGGCCTCACCCTGACATGGTGACTCTGCTCCCCATCTGGATGTCACCTAGACCAGGTGAATCTGGTACCCCTCTAGGACTCAACTAGACCTGGGGATTCTGGTCCTCAAGTGCGCCTCACCGAGACTGGAGAATATGCTTCCCACCTGCTACTCATCTGGACTTGGTGACTCTGGTTCTACCTGCGCATCATCGGGACATGGTTACTCTATTCCCCACTGGGACTGACCTGATCCTGGTAACTCTGGTCCTGACTTTGGTCTTCTGTACCAGGTGACTCTGGCTCCTCCTGGGCCTCACCAGTAACTGGTGACTCTGATCCTAAGCATGGCCTCACCTGACCTGGTGACTGTGTTTCCCATCGGGACCTCACCTGGACCTCATATCTCTGGTCCCACCTGGCCTCACCGGACCTGGTGTCTCTGGTACCCACCAGGGTAGAATCAGGATATGGTTACACTGTTCACTAACAGTGACCCAGCCGGACCTAAACTCTGGACTTCACCTGGGCCACACCTGGACATGGTGACACTGGTTCCCACCTGGGTCTCACCTGGACATGGTGAGTCGGATCCCCACCTGGTCCTCATGTAACTGGTGATTCTCGTTCCCATATGGACATCCTGTGGACTAGTGGCTGCAGTGTTTCTAGCTTCTCATGTACCTCGTGACTCTGGCCCCACCAGGGCCTCACCGGGACCTGGTGAGTGTGGTTGC
>NW_023329825.1:0-30367 GCF_011100685.1 Canis lupus familiaris
CACACACACACACACACAACCACACACACACAAAAAAAAAAAAAAAGAAAAAGAAAGGGAGAGAGAATATACCTCACAGTGGAAAAACAGGGTGATCCACTTGGTCCTGTGTATTTTGGTCTATATGTTAGAACTAAATTCTAAAGTTTATAAAGAAACAAACAAATATATATATATTATTTTATAAATATATATTTATTATATATTACATATATTTTATAAAAACGAAATTGAATAGAGTCAAAGGAAGCCAAAAATGAAAAACATATCTGTAACATGTAATTGTAAAATATGAAGTTTAAAAAAAGATTTAAAAGAAAAAGTGGATTAAAAAACTAGTTGAAATGGGAAAAAAGAAAAAAGTAAAATTTGAACTGAAAGACCAACAAATCATAAGAGAAACCTTGAGTTCTTTCTGTATATTATTTTACCCCCTCCCACTGGAGTTTTCCAGTCCTGGTTGGTCAGTAAACTTGCTGTTCCCGTGTTCTTTCAGCAGTATTCTGGGGTCTGGGAGGTGTGCTGTGCTGGTTCTCAGGTGTCTGTGCCTGGGCAGAGTTGCCCACCCCTTGCCAGGGAGCTGGGCTCAGTATAAGCTGTTTGCTGTGTGTGGCTTTTTGTTCCCTGAAGGCTTTCCACACCACTTCAGAGGTGGAAAAAAAACTGGCCCCCATCTCCAACCCCAGAGCTGAAAGATCGTGGTGTGCCAAACTCTACAGACTGCTATGGTGCCCACCCACTCACATCCTCCAGGGGAAGATGGAGGGACACTGATTTGTGTGATTTGCAGGGCTCTGGCAGGGAGAGCTCCCCCCGCTAGTGCATGCAACTGCACGCCCCCTCCTAGAGAAGGAGAGGGTCATCCTGTTTCTGTCCCATTGCAGGAGTGTTCACAGAGTGTTCATCTGGTTGAGTGTGCACCCGCTCTGCCTTTCCTGAAAGAAGACGGAGGGTTGCTGCGTTCCCATCCTTTTCAGGGGCCCAACACCCAGAGCAGTCCCCAAGCCAGCCTTGGTTCCTTGTTTAGGGCAAAACAAGCTGAGGGTCCCCTCCCTGGTTCAGTCATTTAAGCTGTTTCCCTGCAGCAATGCTTGTAATTCCTGCCAGCTGAGACACTCCTGTTCTTTCTGCACTTCCAGGGATATTGATACCCCACTGTCCCACCTTTAATTCTGCCCCCACTTCACCACTGAGTATCTTTCAGGCAGGGAAGTCTCTCACAGGAGCATATTTCTAAAGGTCACAATTTTGAGCTCCAGGGTCACATCACTTTCCAGTACCAGCTTACATAGGCTCCTCCACACCCCCACACTATTTATCTTCCAGTATGGCCCCTCCGTTTCTCTTCTCCACACTCCTACCTTGCAAAAAATGGTCACTTTTTTATTTGTTTTTTTAAGATTTAGATTTATTTATTTACTTATGAGAGAGAGAGAGGCAGAGACATAGTGAGAGGGAGCAAGCTCCATGACAGGAGCCCAATGTGGGACTCGATCCCGGGACTCCAGGATCGCGCCCTGGCCAAAGGCAGGCGCCAACCACTGAGCCACCCAGGATCCCCTCACTTTTCTATTTGTATTGTTCCAGCCATTCTTTCCTTACATCTCAGGTTGAATACATAGTTTTCAGGATGATTTGAGAGTTATCTAGCTAAATAAGGGGACGAGATGAAAGGAAGATCCCCCCCTTTTGCCATCTTGCCTCTTCCAATTAATTTAATTTAAATATAAAATTAAAAATGGATCTTCCAAACCAGGAAAAAAATTACATTGGCTATTTGGGATGTTCTGTGGTCCCATATAAATTTTAGCATTATTTGTTTGCCTTCTGTGAAAGTACTATTTGTATTTTGATTTGGATTGTGTTACATCTGTAGATTGCTTGGGTAGTAAGGACATTTTGAAAATATTAATTCCTCTGATCCATAAGCAGGGCCTATCATTCCATTTGTTTTGTTTTCAGTTTCATTCATCAGTGTTTTATTGTTTTCAGAGTATAGGTTTTTTACCTCCTTGGTTAAATGCATTCTTAGCCTCGGCCCCGGCGCCCCGACTAGACTAGCGGGGGGAGGCAGAGGCGGTCTCGGTCCCCTGTAGGCTCCGCGGAGGGCGGGCCTCTGTGTGGCAGGTCTGCGGGGGGCGTGGCGGGGGCGGGGCGGGAGCTTGCCCAGGCGCCTGAGCCCGAGCGTGACCTGAAGGGGGCCGGGACGTGGCCGCAGGAGGAGCTGTGCGCAGATGCGGCGACCTGGGCACGGCAGGAGGTTGCGCGGCCGCGCCCCCAGTCCAGGCCCGCGGTTCCCCGCGGTTCCCCGCGGTTCCCCGTGGTTCCCCGTGCTCCGGGCTCGCGGCAGCGGCTCTGCAGGCCTCGGCCCCCGGCGCGCAGGTCAGCGTGGGCCCCGGGAGGCGTGACGGGCCCCGGGGTGGCTGTGCGAGAGGCATCTGGCCCTCGCTGGTGGCGCGGCGGGTGCCTGGGAGGGACCGGAGGGGGACAGTGAGTCTTGGGGGCCGCATGGAGGCGCCCCCGTGGCGAGCCCGGCGGACACCCTTTGGGCCGCCAGGGTGCCGGGCAGAGGGCTGCGCGGGGGAGGAGTGGTGGCACCTGTTCTCGGAGGGGGGGCGGCGGGGCCTCCTACGTGTCAGGTCAGGTCTCACAGGAGCGGCTCAGGGAGGGTGTGGGGCCCCTCCACCGGGGCTCGGGGAGGTGCCGCCGAACCCATCCGCGGCTGCTCAGAGGGGTTAGGATGCAGGCACCTTGCGATGTCAGGGCAGGGCCTTGGGGCGGTGGCTTGAGGGCCTGGGCTGCTGGGCCCCCCCAGGCCCCCCAAGGCCCTTGGCTGTTCCTCCTCCCCCCCACCCCCCTCCCCGCTCTCAGGTCCCTCCCTAAGCTCCCCAGCCTGGCCGGCAGCATGCCCCCTCCCCCTTGGTCCCTTTCAGGTGAATATGGCTACCTCTGAAATTGTTGAATTTTGAAATCGTTCCCCTTTCTGCACATCCTGTCCAGTATTTGTGGTTTCCTGTCTGGCACTGTTCCCCTTCTCACCGTGTAAGGTGGGGATTTCGTTGTGCTTTGACGTGTGTTTCCCTGATGGAAATAACAGTTGATGCGGCGCATATTTTCTCTATGGCTTGTCGGCCACGTCGACGTCTTGCTCTGTGCCATTTCGTTCGTGTCTTTTGCCATTTCCGGATTGGATGGTTGTTTCTCTGCTGTTGAGTTGAATGGGTTCCTTTAGAGATCGTGGATGCTGGCCCTTTATCTGACGGGTCATTTGCAACGTAGCTTCTCCCATTCTGGAGGTTTGTCTGTTGGTTTTGTTGAGTGTCTCTTTGGCGGTGCGGAGCTTCTCATCCGATGAAGTCCCAATAGTTCATCTTTGCTTTTGTTTTCTGGCCTTCACGGGTGTATCTTGCAAGAAGTTACTGTGGCCAAGTTCGGGAAGGACGTTGCCTGTGTTCTCCCCTAGGGTTTTGAGGGAATCTCATCTCACATTTACATCTTTCATCCATTTTGAGTTTTATCTCTGTGTATGGTGTGAGAGAATGGTCCAGTTTCATTCTTTTGCATGTGGCTGTCCCAACGTTCCCAGCAGCCTTTAGTGAGGAGGCTGTCTTTTTTCCAGTGGATGGTCTCTCCTGCTTGGTCGAATATATGGGTCCTGACCGTAGAGTTGAGGGTCCACTTCTGGATTTCTCTCTTCTGTCCCCATTGATCCGTGTGTCTGTTTTTTCTGCTAGTAGCACACTGTCTTGATGAGCACAGCTTTGTAGCAAAACCTGAAGTCCGGCGTTTGTGATGCCGCCAGCTGTGGTTTTCTTTTCTAATATTGCCCTGGGCATTCGGGTCTTGTCTGATTCCACACTAATCTTCAGATGATTTGTGGCAACTCTCTGAGGGAGCCTTTGGTATTTTTGATGATAGGGATTGCAATCAATGTGTAAATTGCCCTGGGTCAGTCACGTTGACATTTTCCCAATATATGAATTCTTCCAATCCAGGAGCATGGGATAGTTTTCCATCTCTTAGTGTCCTCCTCAATTTCTTTCAGATGTGGTCCGTGGTTTTTCGGGTAGAGATCCTTTACCTCTTTGGTTAGGTGTATTCCTGGGTATCTCATGCTTTTGGGTGCAGTTGTCCACTGGAACCGACTCCTTAATTTCTCTTTCTTCAGAGTCATCGTTGGCGTATAGAGAGGTGACTGATTTCTTGGCATAGATTTAGGATCCTGCCACGCTGCCGAATTTGCTGTATGAGTTCTACGATCTTGGGGTGGAGTCTTTTGGGTTTTCCGGGTACAGTACCATGCATGCCATCGGTGAAGAGGGCAAGTTTGACTACTTCTTTGCCAATGTGAATGCCTTTTATTTTTTCTGTCGCTTGATTGCTGAGGCCGAGATGTCTAGTAGTATGTTGAGAAGACGTGGTGAGGGTGGACATCCCTGTCTCTCGTTCCTGATGTTCGAAGAAAGGCTCCCAGTGTTTCCACATTGTGGATGATAATTTGCCACGGGCTTTTCGTAGATGGATTTGAAGATGCTGAGGGACGTTCCCTCTATCCCTGTACTCTGAAGGATCTGTACTCTTGGATCTGCATGGATGCCGTATTTTGTCAAATGCTTCCTCTGCGTCTCTTGAGAGGATCATCTGGTTCTGTTTTCTCTCTTGCAGATCTGATGAAGCCCATCGAGTGTTCTCCGAGTGCTGAAGCAGCCTTGCACCCTGGCGATTAACCCCACTGGGTCGTGGTGAGTAACTTCTTAATCATGTCCCGTCGGATCCTGTTGGCTCATATCTTGTGGAGAAGGTGTGCGTCCGCCTTAATCAGGGACATCGGTCCAGCATTGTCCCCTTTTGGGGTCTTGGGTTTTGGAGTTAAGGTGATGGCTGGCCTCCAAGAACGAGCTTGGAAGTATTCCATCTCTTTCTATCTTTCGGAGCAGCTTTAGTAGCATAGGTAGTCTTCTTCTTGAAGCGCTGGATAGAATTCCCCTGGGAAGCCATCTGGCCCTGGACTTTTGTGTCTTGGGAGGTTTGTGTGTTTGTTTATAGGTTTTCTTTCTTATGGAGGTCATTTGCCAACATCGAGTGTAACTCCCCCAGTGTTCATCGCATCAAGTGCCCCCCTCTGTGCCCGTCACCCAGTCAACCCCGCCCCCCGCGTTCCTCCCTTTCTTCCACCCCTTGTTCATTTCCCAGGGTTAGGAGTCTCTCCTGTTCTGTCTCCTTTTCTGCCATCTCCCACTCATTTTTTTCTTCTTTCTCCTCTGTTCCCTTTCACTATTTTTTTTCATACTCCCCAAAAGACGAGACCATAGAATGTTTGTCCTTCGCCGACTGCCTTCTTTTTCTTTGACTCAGCCATAATACCCTCTGGTTCCATCCACATCGAAGCAAATGGTGGGTGTTTGTCGTTTCTGATGGCTGAGTAATCTTCCATCGTGTACAGAGACCACTCGCCCTCCTTATCCATTCATCTTTCGATGGGCACCGAGGCTCCTTCCGCAGTGTGGCTATCGTGGGCATTGCAACTCGAAACCTCAGGGTGCACGTGTCCCGGTGTTTCCCCGCATCTGTATCTTTGGGGTACATCTCCACCAGTGCACCCCCATGCTGGAATCGCAGGGCAGATCCGTTGTTACCTCTCTGAGGCACCTGCACACGGTTTTCCCAGGCGTGGCTGCATCAGGTCACATTCCCACCAGCAGTGCAAGAGGGTTCCCTTTCGCCACATCCTCCGCCGACCTTCGCTGTTTCCTATCTTGTTAACGTTCACCGCAGTCGCTGGTGTGTCAGGTGGGATCTCGTGGTGCTTTTGACCCATATCTCCCTGACGGCCAGTGATGCGGAGCATTGTCTCACGTGCTTGTCGGCCATGCCTAGTCTTCCTCTGTGACATTTCCATTCATGTCTCTGCCCGTCTTCCGGATTGGATCGTTGGTCTCTTTGCTGTGGAGTTGCAGAAGTTCTTCAGAGATCTTGGATGCTGGCCCTTTACCTGACAGGGTCATTTGCACATGTCTTCTCCCACTCTGTGGGTTGGCTTTGAGTTTTGTCGGGTGTTTCTTTTGCTGTGTGGAACCTGCTCATCTTGGTGAAGTCCCAGCAATCCTTTTCTTCGCTCTTGTTTCTCTGGCCTTCGTGGCTGATGTCATTTCTACGAAGTTGCTGTGGCCCAGTTCAAGAAGGGTGTTGTTGCCTTTGTCCTGCCCTAGGATTTTGATGGACTCTTGTCTTGCAAAATTGAGATCCTTCGTCCATTTTGAGTTTATCCTTGTGTATGGTGTGAGAGGAATGGTCCAGTTTCATTCTTCTGCGTGTGGCTGTCCAGTGTTCCCAGCAGCATTTATTGAAGAGACTGTCTTTCTTTTTCCCCGTGCATGGTCTTTCCTGCCTGGCTGAATATTAGTTGCCCATAGAGTTGAGGGTCCACCTCTGGATGCTCTCTTCTGTTCCATTGATCGGCGTGTCTGTTTTTGTGCCAGTATCCCACTGTCTTACCCGTCACAGCTTCGTGGCACAACGTGAAATCCGGCATTGTGCTGCCCCCGCAGTGGTTTTCTTGGCGACTCTTCCCGTGGCCGTTCGGGGTCTTTTCGCATTCCACACCAGCCTTCAGAGGACTTGCTCCAGCTCTCTGAAGAGAGTCCGTGCTATTTCTGACAGGGATTGCATTAGTTGTGTATATTGCCCTGGGTCACGTTGACATTTTCCCCAATATCAATTCTTCCAACCCCAGGAGCGTGGAACCCTTTTCCATCTCTTTGTGTCTTCCTCAGTTTCTTTCTGACGTGTTCCACAGTGTTTTCAGGAAGCCACCCGGCCCTAGACTTTTGTGTCCTGGGAGGTCTTTGATGATGACTGCTTTAATTTCCTCCCTGGATATTGACCTGTTGGGGTTTTCTGTGTCTTCCTGTTCCGTTTTTGGTAGTTTGTGGTTTTCCGGAAATGCGTTCGTTTCTTCTCGATTGCCCAATTTATTGGCGTATAGCTGCTCAGGATGAGTTTTTCAGATCGCTTGTATTTCCTACGTGGTGGTGGTGATCTCTCCTTTCTCATTCGTGTTTTTGTTAATTGGAGTCTTTTCTCTCTTCTTTTAATAAGGCTGGCTTCATGGTTTTTCTCTCTCTTATTGGTTCTTTCAGAGGTCCACCACCTGGTTTTGTGGATGTGTTTCCTCAGTTCTTCTGCTCTCTATTTCATTGAGTTCTGCTCGAATTTTTATTAACCGTCGTCGTCTGCTGGGTGAAGGTTTCATTTGCTGGTCCTTCTCCAGCTCCTTTAGGTGCTAGGTTAGTTTTCGTATTTGAGTTCTTTCCAGTGTTTGGATTGATGCTTGTATTGCGATGTCTTTCCCCTATTTGGGACCGCTTTTGCTGTATCCCAGAGATTCTGAACGGTTGGTTGTATCTTCGTTCTCATTGGTTTCCGTGAATTTTCTTAATTCTTCTCTGATGTCCTGGTTGACCCTTTCACCTTTTAGCAGGATGGTCCTTAACCTGCACGTGTTTGAAATCCTTGCAAACTTCTTGTGGTTGAGCTCTAGTTTCAGAGCATTATGGGCTGAAAATATGCAGGGGACGATCCCAAAGTTTTGGTATCGATTATGACCTGATTTGTGACCCAGTATGTGGTCTCTTCTGGACACAGTTCCACGTGCAATTGAGAAGAATGTGAATTCAGTTGCATTTGCATGTAAAGTTCTGTAAATATCTGTGAGATCCACCTGGTCCACTGTATCCTTTAGTGCTCTTGTTTCTTTGGAGATGCTGTGCCTGGAAGACCTGTCAATTGCAGAAAGCGCCGTATTCGAGTCTCCAAGTAAAAGGGTATTATTATCTAAGTATGTCTTAACTTTGCTTAGCGATTGATTGATATCCGTGGCAACTCCCACATTCAGGGCATAGATACCCACGATCGTTAGTTAGGTCGTCTTGTTGGATAGATCCCTTACGTACGATCTAGTCTAGTGATTGTGTGAGGTTTCCCACATAGAGTGTCATGTCCTCTGTGAAGAGTGAGAGTTTGACTTCTTTGCCGATCCGGATGCCTTTTTTTTCTGTTTCGGAATGTCGCTGGGAAAGCGAGGACCACTACTATTCTGCCGAACGAGAGTGTTGAGGGTGGACACCCTGTCGTGTTCCTGACCTTAAGGGAAAAGCTCCAGGTTTTTCCCAATGAAGAGCACGTTCCCTCTCAGGGTCGTTTGTACATGGGTTTTATGATAATTGAGGTTTTTTTTCCCAGTATGCGTACCCAGCAGAAGGTTTTCATCATGAAAGGATGGTCTATTTGGTCAAATGCTTTTTCTGCATCTATTGAGAGAATCCTACGGTTCTCATCCTTTGTTTCATTAACGTGGAGAGGGAAGGAGAGACAGAACTGGAGGGATGGACAGACACAGGGAGGGGGACACAGACAGGGAGGGAGAGATAGGGATGGGGAGGGAGAGACAGAGAGATGGTGAGGGAGAGACCGAGACAAGGAGGAAGAATGAGGAAGGGAGGGAGAGAGCCAGACATGGAAGGAGAGTCAGAGAGACAGGGAGGGAGAGACAGAGACAGAGAGACACCGAGAGCCCGGGAGGGATACACTGAGAGACAGGGAGGAAGAGTCAGAGAGAAAGGGAGGGAGACTGAGACACAGAGAGGGGAACACAGAGACAGGATGGAGAGAACGAGACGGAGTGAGAGACTGGGAGACACGAAGGGAGACACACAGAGACTGGCAGAGAGACAGAGACGCAAAGAGAGACAGAGACACAGGAAGGGAGAGTCGGCGAGACAGGGAGCGAGAGTCAGAGAGAGGGCGGGAGAGGAGACGGGGTGGGGGGCAGGGCGGGGACAGACTGAGATGGGGCAGCGGGGAGAGACAGACACAGACACAGGGAAGAGAGTCAGAGAGACAGGGATGGAGAGACAGAGACAGCGAGGGAGATACAGAAAGACAGGCAGGGAGAGGCAGGGAAACAGGTAGGGAGACACCGAGAGCCTGGGAGGGAGAGACCGAGACACAGAGAGAAGGAGGGTGAGATCTAGACACCGTTGGAGAGACAGAGAGGGAGGGAGACCGAGACACAGGGAGGGACAGACCCAGAGACAGGGAGGGAGAGACCGAGAGACAGGCGGGGGGAGACAGAGAGACAGGGAGTGAGAGCCAGAGCCATGGAGGGAGACCGAGATACAGTGAGGGAGAGGCCGAGAGACAGGATGAGAGAGAGACAGGGATGGAGACACACAGACAGGGAGGGACAGATGGAGACGGGTGGCGAGAGACAGGGATGGAGAGACCGAGGCAGGGAAGGAGAGACAGAAGTGGAGGGATGGACAGAGACAGGGAGGGAGAGATAGATAGAGGTGGGCAGGGAGACGGAGAGAAAGCGAGGGGGAGACCGAGAGACAGGGAGGGAGAGAGAGATGGAGACAGGGAGGAGTGACTGAGACGACGGGGGTGAGAGATCGAGATGGGGGAGAGACACAGGACAGGGAAGGAAGGATCCAGAGACAGGGAGGGACAGACAGACCAAGAGACAGAGAGGGAGAGATGAGACAGAGGGGAGAGACCAAGGTGCAGGGAGGGAGACCGAGAGACAGGAGGGGAGAGTCAGAGACAGGGAGGGAGGAGACAGCGAGACAGAGACAGGATGGAGAGAATGAGACAGGGAGGGAGACAAGTGAGAGTCCGAGAGACAAGAAGGTAGGCACAGAGACAGGGAGAGAGAGACAGCGAGGGACAGGCCATGATAGGCAGTAAGAGAAGAAAGACTGGGAGGGACACAGAGACTGGGAGGGCGAGGGAGAGAGAGAGAGATGGGGGTGGGGGCAGAGGCAGAGAGACTGGGAGGGAGACAGGGCCAGACCGGGACGGAGAGCGAGGGAGACAGTGAGGGAGAGACAGAGACCGGGACGGAGGGACAGGGATGGAGACACAGAGCCAGAGAGAGGCTCCGTGCCTCCGTGAGCAGGTGTCCCTCGGGACTGAGCCGGGGCGCAAGGCCTCGGCCCCGGCGCCCCGACTAGACTAGCGGGGGGAGGCAGAGGCGGTCTCGGGTCCCCTGTAGGCTCCGCGGAGGGCGGGCCTCTGTGTGGCAGGTCTGCGGGGGGCGTGGCGGGGGCGGGGCGGGAGCTTGCCCAGGCGCCTGAGCCCGAGCGTGACCTGAAGGGGGACGGGGCGTGGCCGCAGGAGGAGCTGTGCGCAGATGCGGCCACCTGGGCACGGCAGGAGGTTGCGCGGCCGCGCCCCCAGTCCAGGCCCGCGGTTCCCCGCGGTTCCCCGCGCTCCGGGCTCGCGGCAGCGGCTCTGCAGGCCTCAGCCCCCGGCGCGCAGGTCAGCGTGGGCCCCGGGAGGCGTGACGGGCCCCGGGGTGGCTGTGCGAGAGGCATCTGGCCCTCGCTGGTGGCGCGGCGGGTGCCTGGGAGGGACCGGAGGGGGACAGTGAGTCTTGGGGGCCGCATGGATGCGCCCCCGTGGCGAGCCCGGCGGACACCCTTTGGGCCGCCAGGGTGCCGGGCAGAGGGCTGCGCGGGGGAGGAGTGGTGGCACCTGTTCTCGGAGGGGGGCGGTGGTGGGGCCTCCTACGTGTCAGGTCAGGTCTCACAGGAGCGGCTCAGGGAGGGTGTAGGGCCCCTCCACCGGGGCTCGGGGAGGTGCCGCCGAACCCATCCGCGGCTGCTCAGAGGGGTTAGGATGCAGGCACCTTGCGATGTCAGGGCAGGGCCTTGGGGCGGTGGCTTGAGGGCCTGGGCTGCTGGGCCCCCCCAGGCCCCCCAAGGCCCTTGGCTGTTCCTCCTCCCCCCACCCCCTCCCCGCTCTCAGGTCCCTCCCTAAGCTCCCCAGCCTGGCCGGCAGCATGCCCCCCTCCCCCTTGGTCCCTTTCAGGTGAATATGGCTACCTCTGAAATTGTTGAATTTTGAAATCGTTCCCCTTTCTGCACATCCTGTCCAGTATTTGTGGTTTCCTGTCTGGCCAATGTTCCCCATTCTCACCGGTGTAAGGTGGGATTTCGTTGTGCTTTTGACGTGTGTTTCCCTGATGGAAATAACAGTGATGCGGCGCATTTTCTCATGGGCTTGTCGGCCACGTCGACGTCTTGCTCTGTGCCATTTCGGTTCGTGTCTTTTGCCCATTTCCGGATTGGATGGTTGGTTTCTCTGCTGTTGAGTTGAATGGGTTCTTTAGAGATCGTGGATGCTGGCCCTTTATCTGACGGGTCATTTGCACGTAGCTTCTCCCATTCTGGAGGTTGTCTGTTGGTTTTGTTGAGTGTCTCTTTGGCTGTGCGGAAGCTTCTCATCCCGATGAAGTCCCAATAGTTCATCTTTGCTTTTGTTTTCTGGCCTTCACGGGTGTATCTTGCAAGAAGTTACTGTGGCCAAGTTCGGGAAGGACGTTGCCTGTGTTCTCCCCTAGGGTTTTGAGGGAATCTCATCTCACATTTACATCTTTCATCCATTTTGAGTTTTATCTCTGTGTATGGTGTGAGAGAATGGTCCAGTTTCATTCTTTTGCATGTGGCTGTCCAACGTTCCCAGCAGCCTTTAGTGAGGAGGCTGTCTTTTTTCCAGTGGATGGTCTCTCCTGCTTGGTCGAATATATGGTCCTGACCGTAGAGTTGAGGGTCCACTTCTGGATTTCTCTCTTCTGTCCCATTGATCCGTGTGTCTGTTTTTCTGCTAGTAGCACACTGTCTTGATGAGCACAGCCTTGTAGCACAACCTGAAGTCCGGCGTTGTGATGCCGCCAGCTGTGGTTTTCTTTTCTAATATTGCCCTGGGCATTCGGGGTCTTGTCTGATTCCACACTAATCTTCAGATGATTTGTGGCAACTCTCTGAAGGGAGCCTTTGGTATTTTTGATGATAGGGATTGCAATCAATGTGTAAATTGCCCTGGGTCAGTCACGTTGACATTTTCCCAATATATGAATTCTTCCAATCCAGGAGCATGGGATAGTTTTCCATCTCTTAGTGTCCTCCTCAATTTCTTTCAGATGTGTTCCGTGGTTTTTCGGGTAGAGATCCTTTACCTCTTTGGTTAGGTGTATTCCTGGGTATCTCATGCTTTTGGGTGCAGTTGTCACTGGAACCGACTCCTTAATTTCTCTTTCTTCAGAGTCATCGTTGGCGTATAGAGAGGTGACTGATTTCTTGGCATAGATTTAGGATCCTGCCACGCTGCCGAATTTGCTGTATGAGTTCTACGATCTTGGGGTGGAGTCTTTTGGGTTTTCCGGGTACAGTACCATGCATGCCATCGGTGAAGAGGGCAAGTTTGACTACTTCTTTGCCAATGTGAATGCCTTTTATTTTTTCTGTCGCTTGATTGCTGAGGCCGAGATGTCTAGTAGTATGTTGAGAAGACGTGGTGAGGGTGGACATCCCTGTCTCTCGTTCCTGATGTTCGAAGAAAGGCTCCCAGTGTTTCCACATTGTGGATGATAATTTGCCACGGGCTTTTCGTAGATGGATTTGAAGATGCTGAGGGACGTTCCCTCTATCCCTATACTCTGAAGGGTTTGGATCTGCCATGGATGCCGTATTTTGTCAAATGCTTCCTCTGCGTCTCTTGAGAGGATCATCTGGTTCTTGTTTTCTCTCTTGCAGATCTGATGAAGCCCATCGAGTGTTCTCCGAGTGCTGAAGCAGCCTTGCACCCTGGCGATTAACCCCACTGGGTCGTGGTGAGTAACTTCTTAATCATGTCCCGTCGGATCCTGTTGGCTCATATCTTGTGGAGAAGGTGTGCGTCCGCCTTAATCAGGGACATCGGTCCAGCATTGTCCCCTTTTGGGGTCTTGGGTTTTGGAGTTAAGGTGATGCTGGCCTCCAAGAACGAGCTTGGAAGTATTCCATCTCTTTCTATCTTTCGGAGCAGCTTTAGTAGCATAGGTAGTCTTTCTTCTTGAAGCGCTGGATAGAATTCCCCTGGGAAGCCATCTGGCCCTGGACTTTTGTGTCTTGGGAGGTTTGTGTGTTTGTTTATAGGTTTCTTTCTTATTGGAGGTCATTTTGCCAACATCGAGTGTAACTCCCCCAGTGTTCATCGCATCAAGTGCCCCCCTCTGTGCCCGTCACCCAGTCAACCCCGCCCCCCGCGTTCCTCCCTTTCTTCCACCCCTTGTTCATTTCCCAGGGTTAGGAGTCTCTCCTGTTCTGTCTCCTTTTCTGCCATCTCCCACTCATTTTTTTCTTCTTTCTCCTCTGTTCCCTTTCACTATTTTTTTCATACTCCCCAAAAGAACGAGACCATAGAATGTTTGTCCTTCGCCGACTGCCTTCTTTTTCTTTGACTCAGCCATAATACCCTCTGGTTCCATCCACATCGAAGCAAATGGTGGGTGTTTGTCGTTTCTGATGGCTGAGTAATCTTCCATCGTGTACAGAGACCACTCGCCCTCCTTATCCATTCATCTTTCGATGGGCACCGAGGCTCCTTCCGCAGTGTGGCTATCGTGGGCATTGCAACTCGAAACCTCAGGGTGCACGTGTCCCGGTGTTTCCCCGCATCTGTATCTTTGGGGTACATCTCCACCAGTGCACCCCCATGCTGGATCGCAGGGCAGATCCGTTGTTACCTCTCTGAGGCACCTGCACACGGTTTTCCAGGCGTGGCTGCATCAGGTCACATTCCCACCAGCAGTGCAAGAGGGTTCCCTTTTCGCCACATCCTCGCCGACCTTCGCTGCTTCCTATCTTGTTAACGTTCACCGCAGTCACTGGTGTGTCAGGTGGGATCTCGTGGTGCTTTTGACCCATATCTCCCTGACGGCCAGTGATGCGGAGCATTGTCTCACGTGCTTGTCGGCCATGCCTAGTCTTCCTCTGTGACATTTCCATTCATGTCTCTTGCCCGTCGTCCGGATTGGATCGTTGGTCTCTTTGCTGTGGAGTTGCAGAAGTTCTTCAGAGATCTTGGATGCTGGCCCTTTACCTGACAGGGTCATTTGCACATGTCTTCTCCCACTCTGTGGGTTGGCTTTGAGTTTTGTCGGGTGTTTCTTTTGCTGTGTGGAACCTGCTCATCTTGGTGAAGTCCCAGCAATCCTTTTCTTCGCTCTTGTTTCTCTGGCCTTCGTGGCTGATGTCATTTCTACGAAGTTGCTGTGGCCCAGTTCAAGAAGGGTGTTGTTGCCTTTGTCCTGCCCTAGGATTTTGATGGACTCTTGTCTTGCAAAATTGAGATCCTTCATCCATTTTGAGTTTATCCTTGTGTATGGTGTGAGAGGAATGGTCCAGTTTCATTCTTCTGCGTGTGGCTGTCCAGTGTTCCCAGCAGCATTTATTGAAGAGACTGTCTTTTCTTTTTCCCCGAGCATGGTCTTTCCTGCCTGGCTGAATATTAGTTGCCCATAGAGTTGAGGGTCCACCTCTGGATGCTCTCTTCTGTTCCATTGATCGGCGTGTCTGTTTTTGTGCCAGTATCCCACTGTCTTGCCCGTCACAGCTTCGTGGCACAACGTGAAATCCGGCATTGTGCTGCCCCCGCAGTGGTTTTCTTGGCGACTCTTCCCGTGGCCGTTCGGGGTCTTTTCGCATTCCACACCAGCCTTCAGAGGACTTGCTCCAGCTCTCTGAAGAGAGTCCGTGCTATTTCTGACAGGGATTGCATTAGTTGTGTATATTGCCCTGGGTCACGTTGACATTTTCCCCAATATCAATTCTTCCAACCCAGGAGCGTGGAACCCTTTTCCATCTCTTTGTGTCTTCCTCAGTTTCTTTCCGACGTGTTCCACAGTGTTTCAGGAAGCCACCCGGCCCTAGACTTTTGTGTCCTGGGAGGTCTTTGATGATGACTGCTTTAATTTCCTCCCTGGATATTGACCTGTTGGGGTTTTCTGTGTCTTCCTGTTCCGTTTTTGGTAGTTTGTGGTTTTCCGGAAATGCGTTCGTTTCTTCTCGATTGCCCAATTTATTGGCGTATAGCTGCTCAGGATGAGTTTTTCAGATCGCTTGTATTTCCTACGTGGTGGTGGTGATCTCTCCTTTCTCATTCGTGTTTTTGTTAATTGGAGTCTTTTCTCTCTTCTTTTAATAAGGCTGGCTTCATGGTTTTTCTCTCTCTTATTGGTTCTTTCAGAGGTCCACCACCTGGTTTTGTGGATGTGTTTCCTCAGTTCTTCTGCTCTCTATTTCATTGAGTTCTGCTCGAATTTTTATTAACCGTCGTCTTCTGCTGGGTGAAGGTTTCATTTGCTGGTCCTTCTCCAGCTCCTTTAGGTGCCAGGTTAGTTTTCGTATTTGAGTTCTTTCCAGTGTTTGGATTGATGCTTGTATTGCGATGTATTTCCCCTATTTGGGACCGCTTTTGCTGTATCCCAGAGATTCTGAACGGTTGGTTGTATCTTCGTTCTCATTGGTTTCCGTGAATTTTCTTAATTCTTCTCTGATGTCCTGGTTGACCCTTTCACCTTTTAGCAGGATGGTCCTTAACCTGCACGTGTTTGAAATCCTTGCAAACTTCTTGTGGTTGAGCTCTAGTTTCAGAGCATTATGGGCTGAAAATATGCAGGGGACGATCCCAAAGTTTTGGTATCGATTATGACCTGATTTGTGACCCAGTATGTGGTCTCTTCTGGACACAGTTCCACGTGCAATTGAGAAGAATGTGAATTCAGTTGCATTTGCATGTAAAGTTCTGTAAATATCTGTGAGATCCACCTGGTCCACTGTATCCTTTAGTGCTCTTGTTTCTTTGGAGATGCTGTGCCTGGAATACCTGTCAATTGCAGAAAGCGCCGTATTCGAGTCTCCAAGTAAAAGGGTATTATTATCTAAGTATGTCTTAACTTTGCTTAGCGATTGATTGATATCCGTGGCAACTCCCACATTCAGGGCATAGATACCCACGATCGTTAGTTAGGTCGTCTTGTTGGATAGATCCCTTACGTACGATCTAGTCTAGTGATTGTGTGAGGTTTCCCACATAGAGTGTCATGTCCTCTGTGAAGAGTGAGAGTGTGACTTCTTTGCCGATCCGGATGCCTTTTTTTTCCTGTTTCGGAATGTCGCTGGGAAAGCGAGGACCACTACTATTCTGCCGAATGAGAGTGCTGAGGGTGGACACCCTGTCGTGTTCCTGACCTTAAGGGAAAAGCTCCAGGTTTTTCCCAATGAAGAGCACGTTCCCTCTCTGGGTCGTTTGTACATGGGTTTTATGATAATTGAGGTTTTTTTCCCAGTATGCGTACCCAGCAGAAGGTTTTCATCATGAAAGGATGGTCTATTTGGTCAAATGCTTTTTCTGCATCTATTGAGAGAATCCTACGGTTCTCATCCTTTGTTTCATTAACGTGGAGAGGGAAGGAGAGACAGAACTGGAGGGATGGACAGACACAGGGAGGGGGACACAGACAGGGAGGGAGAGATAGGGATGGGGAGGGAGAGACAGCGAGATGGTGAGGGAGAGACCGAGACAAGGAGGAAGAATGAGGAAGGGAGGGAGAGAGCCAGACATGGAAGGAGAGTCAGAGAGACAGGGAGGGAGAGACAGAGACAGAGAGACACTGAGAGCCCGGGAGGGATACACTGAGAGACAGGGAGGAAGAGTCAGAGAGAAAGGGAGGGAGACTGAGACACAGAGAGGGGAACACAGAGACAGGATGGAGAGAACGAGACGGAGTGAGAGACTGGGAGACACGAAGGGAGACACACAGAGACTGGCAGAGAGACAGAGACGCGAAGAGAGACAGAGACACAGGAAGGGAGAGTCGGCGAGACAGGGAGCGAGAGTCAGAGAGAGGGCGGGAGAGGAGACGGGGTGGGGGGGCAGGGCGGGGACAGACTGAGATGGGGCAGCGGGGAGAGACAGACACAGACACAGGGAAGGAGAGTCAGAGAGACAGGGATGGAGAGACAGAGACAGCGAGGGAGATACAGAAAGACAGGCAGGGAGAGTCAGGGAAACAGGTAGGGAGACACCGAGAGCCTGGGAGGGAGAGACCGAGACACAGAGAGAAGGAGGGTGAGATCTAGACACCGTGGGAGAGACAGAGAGGGAGGGAGACCGAGACACAGGGAGGGACAGACCCAGAGACAGGGAGGGAGAGACCGAGAGACAGGCAGGGGGAGACAGAGAGACAGGCAGGGGGAGACAGAGAGACAGGGAGTGAGAGCCAGAGCCAGGGAGGGAGACCGAGATACAGTGAGGGAGAGGCCGAGAGACAGGATGAGAGAGAGACAGGGATGGAGACACACAGACAGGGAGGGACAGATGGAGACGGGTGGCGAGAGACAGGGATGGAGAGACCGAGGCAGGGAAGGAGAGACAGAAGTGGAGGGATGGACAGAGACAGGGAGGGAGAGATAGATAGAGGTGGGCAGGGAGATGGAGAGAAAGCGAGGGGGAGACCGAGAGACAGGGAGGGAGAGAGAGATGGAGACAGGGAGGAGTGACTGAGACGACGGGGGTGAGAGATCGAGATGGGGGAGAGACACAGGACAGGGAAGGAAGGATCTAGAGACAGGGAGGGACAGACAGACCAAGAGACAGAGAGGGAGAGATGAGACAGAGGGGAGAGACCAAGGTGCAGGGAGGGAGACCGAGAGACAGGAGGGGAGAGTCAGAGACAGGGAGGGAGGAGACAGCGAGACAGAGACAGGATGGAGAGAATGAGAAAGGGAGGGAGACAAGTGAGAGTCCGAGAGACAAGAAGGTAGGCACTGAGACAGGGAGAGAGAGACAGCGAGGGACAGGCCATGATAGGCAGTAAGAGAAGAAAGACTGGGAGGGACACAGAGACAGGGAGGGCGAGGGAGAGAGAGAGAGATGGGGGTGGGGGCAGAGGCAGAGAGACTGGGAGGGAGACAGGGCCAGACCGGGAGGGAGAGCGAGGGAGACAGTGAGGGAGAGACAGAGACCGGGACGGAGGGACAGGGATGGAGACACAGAGCCAGAGAGAGGCTCCGTGCCTCCGTGAGCAGGTGTCCCTCGGGACTGAGCCGGGGCGCAAGGCCTCGGCCCCGGCGCCCCGACTAGACTAGCGGGGGGAGGCAGAGGCGGTCTCGGGTCCCCTGTAGGCTCCGCGGAGGGCGGGCCTCTGTGTGGCAGGTCTGCGGGGGGCGTGGCGGGGGCGGGGCGGGAGCTTGCCCAGGCGCCTGAGCCCGAGCGGGACCTGAAGGGGGCCGGGGCGTGGCCGCAGGAGGAGCTGTGCGCAGATGCGGCGACCTGGGCACGGCAGGAGGTTGCGCGGCCGCGCCCCCAGTCCAGGCCCGCGGTTCCCCGCGGTTCCCCGCGGTTCCCCGCGCTCCGGGCTCGCGGCAGCGGCTCTGCAGGCCTCGGCCCCCGGCGCGCAGGTCAGCGTGGGCCCCGGGAGGCGTGACGGGCCCCGGGGTGGCTGTGCGAGAGGCATCTGGCCCTCGCTGGTGGCGCGGCGGGTGCCTGGGAGGGACCGGAGGGGGACAGTGAGTCTTGGGGGCCGCATGGAGGCGCCCCCGTGGCGAGCCCGGCGGACACCCTTTGGGCCGCCAGGGTGCCGGGCAGAGGGCTGCGCGGGGGAGGAGTGGTGGCACCTGTTCTCGGAGGGGGGCGGCGGCGGGGCCTCCTACGTGTCAGGTCAGGTCTCACAGGAGCGGCTCAGGGAGGGTGTGGGGCCCCTCCACCGGGGCTCGGGGAGGTGCCGCCGAACCCATCCGCGGCTGCTCAGAGGGGTTAGGATGCAGGCACCTTGCGATGTCAGGGCAGGGCCTTGGGGCGGTGGCTTGAGGGCCTGGGCTGCTGGGCCCCCCCAGGCCCCCCAAGGCCCTTGGCTGTTCCTCCTCCCCCCACCCCCTCCCCGCTCTCAGGTCCCTCCCTAAGCTCCCCAGCCTGGCCGGCAGCATGCCCCCCTCCCCCTTGGTCCCTTTCAGGTGAATATGGCTACCTCTGAAATTGTTGAATTTTGAAATCGTTCCCCTTTCTGCACATCCTGTCCAGTATTGTGGTTTCCTGTCTGGCCAATGTTCCCCATTCTCACCGGTGTAAGGTGGGATTTCGTTGTGCTTTTGACGTGTGTTTCCCTGATGGAAATAACAGTGATGCGGCGCATTTTCTCATGGGCTTGTCGGCCACGTCGACGTCTTGCTCTGTGCCATTTCGGTTCGTGTCTTTTGCCCATTTCCGGATTGGATGGTTGGTTTCTCTGCTGTTGAGTTGAATGGGTTCTTTAGAGATCGTGGATGCTGGCCCTTTACCCGACGGGTCATTTGCACGTAGCTTCTCCCATTCTGGAGGTTGTCTGTTGGTTTTGTTGAGTGTCTCTTTGGCTGTGCGGAAGCTTCTCATCCCGATGAAGTCCCAATAGTTCATCTTTGCTTTTGTTTCTCTGGCCTTTGTGGGTGTATCTTGCATGAAGTTGCTGTGGCCAAGTTCGGGAAGGGTGTTGCCTGTGATCTCCCCTAGGGTTTTGATGGAATCTAATCTCACATTTACATCTTTCATCCATTTTGAGTTTATCTTTGTGTCTGGTGTGAGACAGTGGTCCAGGTTCACTCCTCTGCATGTGGCTGTCCAGCATTCCCAGTGGCATTTATGGAAGAGACTTGTCTTTTTTTCCAGTGGATGGTCTCTCCTGCTTGGTCGAATATGTGGTCTTGACCACTGAGTGGAGGGTCCACTTCTGGATTCCTCTTCTGTTCCATTGATGGATGTGTCTGTTTTTGTGCCTGTACCACACTGTCTTGGTGAGCACAGCTTTGCAGTGCAACCTGAAATCCGGCATTGTACTGCCCCCCGCTGTGGTTTTCTTGGCTACTCTTCCTGTGGCCATTCGGGGTCCTTTCTGATTCCACACAAATCTTCAGATGATCTGTTCCAGCTCTCTGAAGAGAGTCCATGGTATTTTGATAGGGATTGCATTGTGTAAATTGCCCTGGGTCACGTTGACGTTTTCCCAATATTCATTCTTCGGATCCATGAGCATGGAATAGTTTGCCATCTCTTTGTGTCTTCCTCAGTCTCTTTCAGACGTGTTCTGTCATTTTTCGGATAGAGATCCTTGACCTCTTTGGTTAGGTTTATTCCTAGGTAGCGCATGCTTTCGGGTGCCATCCCAAATGGGGTTGACTCCTTAATTTCTCTTTCTTCAGTCTCATCGTTAGCGTGTAGAAAGGCCACTGGTTTCTGGGCATTGATTTCGTACCCTGTCACACTGCCGAATTTGCTGTATGAGTTCTAGCAGTCTTGGGGTCGAGTCTTTTGGGTTTTCCAGGTGTATGGTATCATGTCATCTGTGAACAGGGAGAGTTTGACTTCTTCTAGGCCGATTTGAATGCCTTTTATTTCTTTTTGTTGCCTGATTGCTGAGGCTATGACGTCTAGTGTTATGTTGAATTGCAGTGATGAGAGTGGACATCCCTGTCTCGTTCCTGATCTTCTTCGGGGAAAGGCTCCCAGCATTTCCCCCTTGGGAATGATAATTTGCCGCGGGCTTTTCATAGATGGCTTTGAAGATGCTGAGGAATGTTCTCTCTATCCCTATACTCTGAAGCGTTTGGATCAGGAATGGATGCCGTATTTTGTCAAATGCTTTCTCTGCATCTATTGAGAGGATCATCTGGTTCTCGTTTTTTCTCTTGCAGATCTGATCAGTCACATGGAGTGTTTGACAAGTGTTGAACCAGCCTTGCATCCCGGGGATAAATGCTACCTGGTCACGGTGAGTAACTTCTCAATGTACCGTTGGATCCTATTGGGTCGTATATTGTTGAGAACGTTTGCATCCATGTTCATCGGAGACATTGGTCTATAACTCTCCTTTTTGGTCGGGTGGGGTCTTTGTCTGCTTTTGGACTTAAGGTGATGCTGGTCTCATAGAACGAGTTTGGAAGTATTCCATCTCCAGAAGCTTCAGCTGGCCTCACTGTAGTCTCTTTGGCAGGCTCTTGATTTGGTTCAGGATGTTGCTCAGTGGCAAAAGTCATTTGCTCCACTGAGGCAGGTGGCGGCTCCGGCATGTGCGGGAACCCGATAGCATGCACCTGGGCGTGCTCTTCCTCCAGGGTGGCCACGGGTACAGGTAGCTCTTGCATGTCGGAACAGTGAGTCAGAGGTGTTACCACCCACATGCATTGGTTTGGTCTGAGCAGCTGGCTTCTCGGCTCGAGCCATGACCAGCTCAATCACCTCTGGCCCTGAAGCTTTAGCAGGCCCCAAGGTAGGAGCTGGGGCCAGTTGTTGAGGTGGTTCAGGATATTGCACAGGGGTGGACACTATTTGCTCCACTGAGACGAGTGGTTGCTCCGGCATGTGGCAGACCCTGATAGCATGCGCTGGGACATGATCTACTGCGAGGGTGGCCAAGATTGCACGTGGGTCCTCCTTGTTGGGAGAGTGAATCAGAGATTTGACCACCTCATGCATTGGCTTCAACTCAGCAGCTGGTATCTCTACTCTGGCCAAGCACTCAGCACCGACAGCCCTGCCCAGCTCGATCACCTCAGGCCCAGAAGCTTCATCAGGCCCCACCTTCAGAGCTGGGGTGGGCTGCTGACATGATGTTGCTCAGGGGCCAAAGCTGGTTGCTGCACTGAGGCAGGTGATTCCTTTGGCATGGCATGCCGGGGACATTGATAGTGGGCACCTGGGGGAGCTCTTGTTGCAGGGTGGCCAAGTGTGTAGGTGGCTCCTCCAGGTCGGGACAGTGAATCAGAGGTGTGACTGCCTTGTAAATTGACTTGGCCTCAGCAGCTAGCTTCTCGGCTCGGGCCATGCACTCAGCACCAACTGCCATGCCCGGCTCAAACTGCTCAGGCCCATAAGTTTCAGCTTGCCCCAGTGTAGTAGCTCTGGCGGGCTCTTGATTTCGTTTAGGATGTTGCTCAGTGGCCGAAGTCGGTTGCTTCACTGAGGCAGGTGGCTGCTCTGTCATGTGGGGGATCCCGATAGCATGCCCCTTGGCATGCTCTTCCTCCAGGGTGGCCATGGGTACAGGTACTTTTTCACATTTGAAATACATTATTGCATATTTGCTTATGTTAAAAAAAAAAACTGTGTCCAAAACTTAAAGATTCTTATTTACTGATGCATTTAAATCTTTCTCATGATGATCTACGGCATTTAACATAGTAGTGAAATTGTTCGTATCTGTGCCTTCAGCAGCTTTTACTTCTGTACTTGTGGTGTTCCTGTTTATATCACTCGGATATCTTTTGAAAAACAATGACATACTTTAGAACCCTGAAGATTTCCCTGGTGTTTTTTTTTTTTTTTAGTGTCATACATTTCCATTTATTGGACCTACTGAATACATCAGTTAAATGTTTGCTTATTTTACATAAAGGGCCCATTTTCTTTTTTTTTTTGAATTTTTAATTTTTTTTTTAAATTTTTATTTATTTATGATAGTCACAGAGAGAGAGAGAGAGAGAGAGAGAGAGAGGCAGAGACACAGGCAGAGGGAGAAGCAGGCTCCATGCACCGGGAGCCCGATGTGGGATTCGATCCCGGGTCTCCAGGATCGCGCCCTGGGCCAAAGGCAGGCGCCAAACCGCTGCGCCACCCAGGGATCCCCAGAATTTTTAATTTTTTATTGGAGTTCAATTTGTCCACATATAGCACAACACCCAGTGCTCATCCCGCCAAGTGCCCCCCTCATTGCCCATCACCCAGTCACCCACCCCCACCCACTTCCCCTTCCACTACCCCTTGTTTGTTTCCCAGAGTTAGGTGTCTCCTGTTTTGTCACCCTCACTGATACTTTCACTCATTTTCTCTCCTTTGCCTTTATTCCCTTTCACTAATTTTTATATTTCCCAAATGAATGAGACCATATAATGTCTGTCCTTTTCCGATTGACTGTTTTCACTCAGCATAATACCCGGGACAGCTGCACCCCAATGTTTATAGCAGCAATGTCCACAATAGCCAAACTGTGGAAGGAACCTCGGTGTCCATCGAAAGATGATGGATCAAGAAGCTGTGGTCTGGCGGGAAGTCATGGCGGCTCACCTAAAGAAACGAGTGTACGACGAATTCACTAAGGAGGTCCAGCAACAACAGGAGGAAATTGCAACCAAGAAACTGCGATTGACAAAACCAAGTAAATCTGCAGCACTCCACGTAGATCTGTGTAAAGCTCCCTTCCCAGCGGATGCTTTGCAGTATCTACTCCAGTTTGCCAGAAAGCCTGTTGAAGCAGAAAGTGTGGAAGGAGTAGTTAGGATTCTCTTGGAACATTATTATGGAGAATGATCCATCTGTGAGACTGAAAATTGCATCATTGTTGGGTTTATTATCAAAGACTGCAGGATTTTCACCAGACTGCATTATGGATGATGCCATTAACATCCTGCAGAATGAAAAGTCTCATCAAGTCCTTGCTCAACTGTTGGACAGCTTGCTTGCAACTGGCACCAGACTCCCAGAGAATCAAGCTATCCAGATGGGATTAGTTGATGTAGCCTGCAAGCACCTCACAGATACGTCTCATGGTGTAAGAAATAAGTGCCTGCAATTACTTGGCAATCTTGGCTCTTTGGAGAAAAGTGTCACAAAAGATGGAGAAGGCCTAGCTGTCAGAGATGTCCAGAAGATGATAGGGGATTACTTCAGTGACCAAGACCCACGTGTCAGAACAGCAGCTATAAAAGCCATGTTGCAGCTTCATGAGAGAGGACTGAAATTACACCAAGCAATTTATAATCAGGCCTGTAAATTGTTGTCTGATGACTATGAACAAGGGCGCAGTGCTGCAGTCCAACTTATCTGGGTTGTCAGTCAGCTCTATCCTGAAAGCGTTGTCCCCATTCCTTCTTCTAATGAAGAAATTCGCTTAGTTGGTGATGCATTTGGAAAAATTTGCCCCATGGTCAATGATGGCTCCTGGGTGGTTCGAGTTCAGGCTGCAAAGCTGTTGGGCTCAATGGAACAAGTCAGTTCTCATTTCCTGGAGCAAACACTCGACAAGAAGCTCATGTCCGATCTCAGGAGAAAATGCACTGCACATGAACATGCCAAGGAACTTTACAGGTCAGGAGAGTTTTCCAGTGGCAGAAAGTGAGGAGGTGATGCTCCCAAAGAAGAAATAGATACAGGAGCTGTGAACTTGATTGAGTCAGGAGCTTGTGGAGCCTTTGTTCAGGGATTGGAAGATGAGATGTATGAGGTCCTCATTGCTGCTGTGGAGGCTCTCTGCGTGCTGGCCCAATCTTCACCTTCTTTTGCGGAGAAGTGCCGCCCTGATTTCCTGGTTGACATGTTTAATGATGAAATTGAGGAAGTACATCTGCAGCCCATACACAGCATGAGAAAAATTTCTAATAATATCACTCTCCGAGAGGATCAGCTTGACACTGTCCTGGCTGTGTTAGAGGATTCATCCAGAGATATTCGAGAGGCTCTTCATGAACTTTTATGCTGTACTAATGTTTCGACTAAAGAAGGGATTCATCTTGCACTGGCGGAGCTGCTGAAAAATTTAACCAAGTACCCTACTGATAGGGACTCTATATGGAAGTGCTTGAAGTTTCTGGGAAGTCGGCATCCAACCCTGGTGCTTCCCTTGGTGCCAGAGCTCCTGAGCACCCATCCATTTTTTGACACAGCTGAACCAGACATGGATGAACCAGCTTACATTGCAGTTTTGGTTCTTATTTTTAATGCTGCTAAAACCTGTTCAACAATGCCAGCACTGTTCTCAGATCATACCTTCAGGCATTATGCCTACCTCTGAGACAGTCCTTTCTCATCTTGTTCCTGCCTTAAGGTTACCAGGTAGAAAACTAGTGTCATCGGCCATTTCTCCCGGTATTGCGCCCCATGAGGACCCGTCCCATCAGTTCCTGCAGCAGAGCTCTGAAGGGTGTACAGTCTTCAGAGCACCGGAACCCTCAGGGAACCCAGAAGCTGCTGGAGTTCACCATCCAGGATCTTCAAAAACGTGGAGAACTTCAGTCTGAACTAGCAGGAGTCGCTGCCAGGAGTTCTCGGCTACCTATCTTTGGTGTCAGCTTCTTCTCCTCAAGGCCTTGCAAGAAAAGCTCTGGAATGTGGCTGCCCCTTTATATTTGAAGCAGAGTGACTTGGCCTCCACAGCAGCAAAACAGATCATGGAAGAGACCTACCAAATGGAGTTCATGTACAGTGGTGTGGAGAATAAACAGGTGGTGATTATACATCACCTGAGGCTGCAGGCCAAAGCCTTGCAACTTATAGTAACAGCACGGACTACTCGAGGAGTTGACCCCTTATTTGGATGTGTCAAAACTTTTTACAGGAAGTGGACTTTTTTCAGAGGTGTTTTATTGCGGATTTGCCCCACCTAAAGGACAGCTTTGTGGACAAACTTCTTGACCTTATGCCCCGACTCATGACATCCAAACCTGTGGAAGTGGTCAAAATTCTACGGACCATGCTGAGGCAGAGTACCTTCTTGCCACCTCCCCCTTCCAGAGCAGATCCACACACTTCAGCCAGCATCATTGAGCCAGCAGGTGAGTCAGACAACCCCTTGCAGTTTACATCTGGATTGGTTGTGGCCCTGCATGTCGATGTGACCCTGGAAATGTCCAGGACCCTCAGAGTGCTGTGAAGGTCCAGGTCTTCTATCCAGATGGCCAGGCTCAGATGATTCATCCTAAGCCGGCAGACTTGCAGAATCCTGGCCCAGGGCGCCACCGGCTTATCACTCAGGTGTACCCCTCCCATACTGGCCTGGACAGAACCATGCCAGGTGGATGTGAAGGCTGCTGCTGGCCTACAAACTCCAATTCCCGCATTCCCAAATCCCCCTGGATTGACGGTGGCGAAGTGTCACCCCAGGTGGAAACCAGCATCGAGGGCACCATCCCTTCAGCAAGTCTGTGAAAGTTTCCATAATGCCCAAACCTGCAAGGCGCTGAGTCACAAAGCATTGGTAGAGCTAAAGCTGAGAAAGACCTTCTTAGGTAGCAGAGTGAGCCGGAAGCCTAGAGCACTTCACCTGGAGCCGGCGTAATGGGCATGAGCACCATCACCCTTATCGTCTCATCTGGTTATCAAACACAAAATAAATTATTTTGCATTAAAAAAACAAAAACCTTCAAGTCCACACCTCTTCCTTCCCTGACTCCCCCCACCACCTCAATAAAGTTGAGAAAACAACAACAACAACAACAAGAATCTGTGGTCTATGATACAATGGAATATTACTCAGCCATTAGAAACGACAAATGCCATGAAAGGAGAGTGATGTTTGTCTACTTGTTGGGTTCATGTTGTTGTACGTGTGTGTGCAGCCAACCCAGCAGTGCTCATTATGTACCAGATCATCTACTAAGAATAGTCTTTTACCCAAAACCAGGAAAGAGGAGAGAGAAAGAACTAGTTTTGAGAGCTTATTTGATTTGGAAAAAGCATTACAAAAATCACGATTTCATTATACAGTAAGGGAGTAGCTTCCTTCATTCTCGTGAGGATTAACGATAGAGGGAGTCCTGTGAAATGAAGACCACTTTGTATTCCAATTTAATTTCTTGAATTTCTTAATTGTTTCCTTTTCTTTTTGGTTTTTACTGACATTCAAAAACTGAAAAACTTCTAGCTCATAACTTTGTTTGCATTTCTAGGTCCTTGCAGCAACAAAAGGAGATTGTCATATTAGGACTAGAACTTTAAGTGAGTCCTAAAGTATTGGAAGAAAATTCTAAAATATACATTGAGGTTCTACAAGGAAAAGATTGAGTTTAAACAAAAGAGCCTGAGCTAATTCTTCCAGAAGGTTTGTTACTTTGAATTCAGAGCCCTTTTACAAGTATATTAGAAAAATAAGTAGTCCCACAGTATCAGTCGATTCATGTATAAATGAGAAGAGGGCTACATTAATGAAACTACCTCTAAAGTAGTTGACTGCCAAGCTGATTGTTAATTGGTTATTATGGAAACAGGAGAACCAACTCACACACTTAGAAATGAGGTCCCAGACTGGAAGCACTGGTAAATGTAGCTGCTCATAATCTAAGTTAAATAATTCCTTGACAATCTGAGTAGATCTATATCATCATGGTGGTCTTATATGTAATTTAGGGTGTTTAGTAGGAAATTATTGAATGGACTTCATGATTCTCTAGAGCTTATTTTTGAGAGGTGCTAGTGAATCAGGAGGGAAAAAAATAAATGCTCAAAAAAGTCCTATTGCCATCTTACACATTTGGGGAAACTGTAAGAATATGTCCAAAGAATCTTGGTCTTCAATACTTTTATATACAGTAATAACTAACACCATAAAATAGCACTTATTTAGATAGAATTGATGTAGACGTGGCAGTACTACAATCCTTTTCTAACAATGTCTGAGTGTTTGTAGTACTTAAGACCTTTCCATCAGGCATCAACATTAAATATTGAATACCTCTAGAAAGTGTGAAAATAATTTTGTCTTTGGAAGTAGTTAACGTGCGTTTTTCCGTGTGTCCCATTGGACTTTTCTAGTGATGATTCTCCTAGGATGCTTTTCAGTAGGTGTCTGGATTTTATGGACTAAAAGCTGATATTTTCTTTTATAATTGAAATCTGTAAATTATCTTTATACTTAATTTCTATGTCCATTCATAGCAAAAAGTAAGCAAAATATCCCAAGACAAAGAATGATGGTTCCCCCCACCCACCAACTTGAGCATAACCGTTGCGGACAAGAACTGTCGGAGATCTATGTGTGTGTATCTGTACATACATCCATGCATACATGGCAAGATTTAACAGAAATCACAATTCCGACATCATCTGTGGTTTATGTCACAGCTCTCTCTGTCGTCAGCCTCTGTTTTTCCCCTCTTTGGGGCTTTCGTTGAAAAATACTCAGCCTCATATCTTTTGCTCTGCGACTTTAACTGTAATCCTTGAATTCTAATTCAGTTCAGAAACCCTAGTCGTAGAACTCATGAGTCTCCAGATTTCCATGACTGTCTACCAAAATTGAAAATCCTATAGGTTTGGCCTTTTTTTTTTAAACTAAAGACTTAAAAGCAGAAAAGAAAAAAAATGCTTCTTTCTGTCTTGACGAAACATTGAGGAAGAAACTGCAAACAGGAATACAGGTGGAAGCACTCCTTCTGTAGCCCTCCCCTTGTACTTTTAAAAGAGTTTTGTCATGGGGTTAATGATGGAGAAAGTTGACAACAGGCATTGTATATGTCTGCTGTTCGCAAACTGTATTGTGTGACCGTATTTTTTTCCCAGTCATTGAAAGGATTCTCCCAGTGTGATACCTCTTAATTTAAAAAAAAAGTGTTTTTTTCTCCTGTAAAATAGTCATCATTTGGAACTGGAGGGTATTACGCTCAGTGAAGTAAGTCAATCGGAGAAGGGCAAACATTATAATGTCTCATTCTTTTGGGGCATATAAAAATAGTGAAAAGGAATAAAGGGGAAAGGAGAAAAAATGAGTGGGAAATATCAGAAAGGGAGACAGAACATGACAGACTCCTCACTCTGGAAAATGAACAAGGGGTGGAAGAAAAGGAGGTAGGGGGGGTGTGTGGGGTGACTGGGTGACGAACATTGAGGGGGACACTTGATGGGATGAGTGCTGGGTGTTATGCTATATGTTGGCAAACTGAACTCCAATAAAAAAATCATCATTATTTTATGACATTTATAAAATGCAGTAAAAGATAAGGAAACCATCCTGAGAGGCAGGATGCCTCTCTCATTTGGCCAGCTTTTTAACATGTTCTACTTATTTTCCTCCCTATTATTTAAGGCTTTTTTGTATGTATGCACTGTCTTTTTTATTGGCTATATTTTTGAGGAAGAAGCTCTTCAATTTACAGGTGCTGTATATTTTATAGTCATAAATTCATTGATTTCTAGAAATACACATTTGCTTCCATGTATCCATTAGAGTGCAACAATCCTGAACTCCTAGGGATTTTTCACTGATGAAAGTTGTTTTTATACTTCCCTGTTGTATTGAAGCAGGTCTGAAGACCAGGAAGAAAGCTGACTAGTGATCTGAATTGCAAAATGTTGAGAACTAACCAGTGGGTTGTCATGGTGCCTAATGACTCTTGTGTGTGTGTGTGTGTGTGTGCCTAATGACTCTTAAGTACAAAGGAAGTTTATTAATTATTTGAAGTAAAGACAACACAGTCATTTGTAGGAGATCCTTAGCTAGAAAGTTTTAATATTCTTTGAAGAAATCAATACAACCAAACCTTAGAAAGTTTTAGAAGTTACCAAAAAATCAAAACCTGAGCTGCAAAAAAGAAAAGTCATGTATCTGAGGTGACAAACGTAAGGGAAGCAAGCAAGTGCAGGAAAGCTGGAAGCTCTCGATTGGTTGTGGCCACAGAGAGTTTGGACAAGACAGCAGGATGTGCCACTTTTGTTTTGTAGGGAAGTGTCATTTGTGACCGTCATATTTGTAAATAGGTTTTCCGTTGGTTTTGGCGGCAACAATGTTTGCCACTCCTCTGGTCTAACTGGACCGAGACATCCCTCACTTCTATTACCGCTAGTCCATGTGTGCAGTGCTGTTGGTTGGCTTTGGAAATGTGAACTTTGTGGATAAAACAGGGAAGTTTCTCTGGCATCGAGTGGCACACAAGGCTCTGTAGGGATGGTGTGTGTGCATGCGTGCGCATGAGATACTCTCATAACAGGAAATATACAGTACTCAATTTCATCAACAGTAGCTCAAATTTAGTTACTGAAACAGGTTTCAATGAACATTGTATTCTCTGCTTCAGGTTTTTGTAGAAGTGACAAAATTGGACAGTGTAATACCGTAAAGAACTACAAATTCACTAGAATATAGCTGACCTCCCCGCAACGTGGGGATTAGGGGTCCCGACAGCATCCCCCAGCACAGCTGAAAATCCACGTATAATTTTTGATTCTGCCAAAACTTGACTGTTAGTTAGTAGCCCACTGTTGATTGGAACCTTACCGATGATATAACCAGTAGATTAATATGTATCTTACAATGAAGTGAGCTAGGGAAAAGAAAATGTTATTTTTTTTTTTAATTTTTATTTATTTATGATAGTCACAGAGAGAGAGAGAGGCAGAGACACAGGCAGAGGGAGAAGCAGGCTCCATGCACCGGGAGCCCGACGTGGGATTCGATCCCGGGTCTCCAGGATCGCGCCCTGGGCCAAAGGCAGGCGCCAAACCGCTGCGCCACCCAGGGATCCCCAAGAAAATGTTATTAAAATCATAAGGAAGAGGGGCGCCTGGGTGGTGCAGCCATTGGGCTCCTGGGCGATGCCGTCAGTTAAGTGCCTGACTCTTGGATTTGGCTCAGCTCATGATCTCATGGTCTCTGGATCAAGCCCTGCATCGGGACTCATGCTCAGCAGTGAGTCTACTTGGAATTCTCTCCCTCTGCCCCTCCAACTCGTGTACACACTCTTTCTCATTCTCTCTTAAATGACTAAATCTTTAAAAAAAGAAAATCATGGGAAGTAAAGACATCTATGGTGCT
>NW_023329826.1:0-13805 GCF_011100685.1 Canis lupus familiaris
TGGATGTGGAGGTACAGGCCATAAGCTCAACTCTCAGAAGTGTGTATGCATGGGAGGCAGATGTCTGCTACCCGCTCGTACTGGGATTTGGAACTAGCTACACTCTGGTTGAGAAGCCTTGGAAATCGCTGTATTCAACTCAGATACACGGGAGTTCAGGCCCAGTGCTCACACATGCTTTTCCCGCAACCTCTCCCAGCCACTAACATTAGGATGTTAGCAGCTACTCCTACAGTCAGGCAGCATGCGGGAGGGTTCTGCCCTGTCCTCAGCTCTCTCAGGGAAGCATGTCTTGAAGCCAGCTGTGTCAACTAGCTGCATTCCTATGGCAGTGAGAAGGTAGCAGTATTCTGAGTCAGGAGGTTCCAAGATTACCAGTCGACTGCACCTGGGGATACCCTCCAGGTCTGCATTGTTACCCTGCGTCTCAGAAGCCTCTGGCAAACGTCTCTGCTGAAGACCTGCGAAACTCACTCTGCAGGCAGTGTGGAACTGTGAGGGACTGAGGCTGAGCTCAACTCTCAGAAGTAAGATGGTTTTGGACAAGGCGTTCAGCTACCCTCTCACGTATGGAACTTAGTATGTAGCACCAGTCTACCACAGGAATTACTAGGAAATCGCTGAACTGAGCTTGGAGGCACTAGTCTTGTGTGCCGGGTGATTCCAATTACCTCTCCCAGCACTTCCGTCAAACAGCGAGCCTAGGCCTTTTAGAAGCCAAGGGTACCAGCAGGCTGGATGTGGAGGTACAGGCCATAAGCTCAACTCTCAGAAGTGTGTATGCATGGGAGGCAGATGTCTGCTACCCACTCGGACATGGGAGTTGGAACCTAGCTACACTGTGATTGAAGAAGGCCATTGGAAATCGCTGTATTCAACTCAGATACACGGGAGTTCAGGCCCAGTGCTCACACATGCTTTTCCCGCAACCTCTCCCAGCCACTAACATTAGGATGTTAGCAGCTACTCCTACAGTCAGGCAGGATGCGGGAGGGTTCTGCCCTGTCCTCAGCTCTCACAGGGAAGCATGTCTTGAAGCCAGCTGTCAACTAGCTGCATTCCTATGGCAGTGAGAAGGTAGCAGTATTCTGAGTCAGGAGGTTCCAAGATTACCAGTCTACTGCACCTGGGGATACCCTCCAGGTCTGCATTGTTACCCTGCGTCTCAGAAGCCTCTGGCAAACGTCTCTGCTGAAGACCTGCGAAACTCACTCTGCAGGCAGTGTGGAACTGTGAGGGACTGAGGGTGAGCTCAACTCTCAGAAGTAAGATGGTTTTGGACAAGGCGTTCAGCTACCCTCTCACAGTATGGAACTTAGTATGTAGCACCAGTCTACCACAGGAATTACTAGGGAAATCGCTGAACTGAGCTTGGAGGCACTAGTCTTGTGTGCCGGGTGATTCCAATTACCTCTCCCAGCACTTCCGTCAAACAGCGAGCCTAGGCCTTTTAGAAGCCAAGGGTACCAGCAGGCTGGATGTGGAGGTACAGGCCATAAGCTCAACTCTCAGAAGTGTGTATGCATGGGAGGCAGATGTCTGCTACCCGCTCGTACATGGGATTTGGAACCTAGCTACACTCTGGTTGAGGAAAGCCGTTGGAAATCGCTGTATTCAACTCAGATACACGGGAGTTCAGGCCCAGTGCTCACACATGCTTTTCCCGCAACCTCTCCCAGCCACTAACATTAGGATGTTAGCAGCTACTCCTACAGTCAGGCAGCATGCGGGAGGGTTCTGCCCTGTCCTCAGCTCTCTCAGGGAAGCATGTCTTGAAGCCAGCTAGCTGTCAACTAGCTGCATTCCTATGGCAGTGAGAAGGTAGCAGTATTCTGAGTCAGGAGGTTCCAAGATTACCAGTCGACTGCACCTGGGGATACCCTCCAGGTCTGCATTGTTACCCTGCGTCTCAGAAGCCTCTGGCAAACGTCTCTGCTGAAGACCTGCGAAACTCACTCTGCAGGCAGTGTGGAACTGTGAGGGACTGAGGCTGAGCTCAACTCTCAGAAGTAAGATGGTTTTGGACAAGGCGTTCAGCTACCCTCTCACGTATGGAACTTAGTATGTAGCACCAGTCTACCACAGGAATTACTAGGAAATCGCTGAACTGAGCTTGGAGGCACTAGTCTTGTGTGCCGGGTGATTCCAATTACCTCTCCCAGCACTTCCGTCAAACAGCGAGCCTAGGCCTTTTAGAAGCCAAGGGTACCAGCAGGCTGGATGTGGAGGTACAGGCCATAAGCTCAACTCTCAGAAGTGTGTATGCATGGGAGGCAGATGTCTGCTACCCACTCGGACATGGGAGTTGGAACCTAGCTACACTGTGATTGAAGAAGGCCATTGGAAATCGCTGTATTCAACTCAGATACACGGGAGTTCAGGCCCAGTGCTCACACATGCTTTTCCCGCAACCTCTCCCAGCCACTAACATTAGGATGTTAGCAGCTACTCCTACAGTCAGGCAGGATGCGGGAGGGTTCTGCCCTGTCCTCAGCTCTCACAGGGAAGCATGTCTTGAAGCCAGCTGTCAACTAGCTGCATTCCTATGGCAGTGAGAAGGTAGCAGTACTCTGAGTCAGGAGGTTCCAAGATTACCACTCTACTGCACCTGGAGATACCCTCCAGGTCTGCATTGTTAACTTGTACTCAGAAGCCTCTGGCAATCGTCTCTGGTGAAGACGTGTGAAACTCACTCTGCAGGCAGTGTGGAACTGTGAGGGACTGAGGGTGGGCTCAACTCTCAGAAGTAAGATGCTTTTGGACAAGGCGTTCAGCTACCATTCTCACATATGGAACTTAGTATGTAGCACCTGTCTACCACAAGAATTACTGGGAAATCGTGAATTGAGCTTGGAGGCACTCGTCTTGTGTGCCGGGAGATTCCAATTACCTCTCCCAGCACTTCCGTCAAACAGCGAGCCTAGGCCTTTTAGAAGCCAAGGGTACCAGCAGGCTGGATGTGGAGGTACAGGCCATAAGCTCAACTCTCAGAAGTGTGTATGCATGGGAGGCAGATGTCTGCTACCCGCTCGTACATGGGATTTGGAACCTAGCTACACTCTGGTTGAGGAAAGCCGTTGGAAATCGCTGTATTCAACTCAGATACACGGGAGTTCAGGCCCAGTGCTCACACATGCTTTTCCCGCAACCTCTCCCAGCCACTAACATTAGGATGTTAGCAGCTACTCCTACAGTCAGGCAGCATGCGGGAGGGTTCTGCCCTGTCCTCAGCTCTCTCAGGGAAGCATGTCTTGAAGCCAGCTGTCAACTAGCTGCATTCCTATGGCAGTGAGAAGGTAGCAGTATTCTGAGTCAGGAGGTTCCAAGATTACCAGTCGACTGCACCTGGGGATACCCTCCAGGTCTGCATTGTTACCCTGCGTCTCAGAAGCCTCTGGCAAACGTCTCTGCTGAAGACCTGCGAAACTCACTCTGCAGGCAGTGTGGAACTGTGAGGGACTGAGGCTGAGCTCAACTCTCAGAAGTAAGATGGTTTTGGACAAGGCGTTCAGCTACCCTCTCACGTATGGAACTTAGTATGTAGCACCAGTCTACCACAGGAATTACTAGGAAATCGCTGAACTGAGCTTGGAGGCACTAGTCTTGTGTGCCGGGTGATTCCAATTACCTCTCCCAGCACTTCCGTCAAACAGCGAGCCTAGGCCTTTTAGAAGCCAAGGGTACCAGCAGGCTGGATGTGGAGGTACAGGCCATAAGCTCAACTCTCAGAAGTGTATATGCATGGGAGGCAGATGTCTGCTACCCACTCGGACATGGGAGTTGGAACCTAGCTACACTGTGATTGAAGAAGGCCATTGGAAATCGCTGTATTCAACTCAGATACACGGGAGTTCAGGCCCAGTGCTCACACATGCTTTTCCCGCAACCTCTCCCAGCCACTAACATTAGGATGTTAGCAGCTACTCCTACAGTCAGGCAGGATGCGGGAGGGTTCTGCCCTGTCCTCAGCTCTCACAGGGAAGCATGTCTTGAAGCCAGCTGTCAACTAGCTGCATTCCTATGGCAGTGAGAAGGTAGCAGTACTCTGAGTCAGGAGGTTCCAAGATTACCACTCTACTGCACCTGGAGATACCCTCCAGGTCTGCATTGTTAACTTGTACTCAGAAGCCTCTGGCAATCGTCTCTGGTGAAGACGTGTGAAACTCACTCTGCAGGCAGTGTGGAACTGTGAGGGACTGAGGGTGGGCTCAACTCTCAGAAGTAAGATGCTTTTGGACAAGGCGTTCAGCTACCTTCTCACATATGGAACTTAGTATGTAGCACCTGTCTACCACAAGAATTACTGGGAAATCGTGAATTGAGCTTGGAGGCACTCGTCTTGTGTGCCGGGAGATTCCAATTACCTCTCCCAGCACTTCCGTCAAACAGCGAGCCTAGGCCTTTTAGAAGCCAAGGGTACCAGCAGGCTGGATGTGGAGGTACAGGCCATAAGCTCAACTCTCAGAAGTGTGTATGCATGGGAGGCAGATGTCTGCTACCCGCTCGTACATGGGATTTGGAACCTAGCTACACTCTGGTTGAGGAAAGCCGTTGGAAATCGCTGTATTCAACTCAGATACACGGGAGTTCAGGCCCAGTGCTCACACATGCTTTTCCCGCAACCTCTCCCAGCCACTAACATTAGGATGTTAGCAGCTACTCCTACAGTCAGGCAGCATGCGGGAGGGTTCTGCCCTGTCCTCAGCTCTCTCAGGGAAGCATGTCTTGAAGCCAGCTAGCTGTCAACTAGCTGCATTCCTATGGCAGTGAGAAGGTAGCAGTATTCTGAGTCAGGAGGTTCCAAGATTACCAGTCGACTGCACCTGGGGATACCCTCCAGGTCTGCATTGTTACCCTGCGTCTCAGAAGCCTCTGGCAAACGTCTCTGCTGAAGACCTGCGAAACTCACTCTGCAGGCAGTGTGGAACTGTGAGGGACTGAGGCTGAGCTCAACTCTCAGAAGTAAGATGGTTTTGGACAAGGCGTTCAGCTACCCTCTCACGTATGGAACTTAGTATGTAGCACCAGTCTACCACAGGAATTACTAGGAAATCGCTGAACTGAGCTTGGAGGCACTAGTCTTGTGTGCCGGGTGATTCCAATTACCTCTCCCAGCACTTCCGTCAAACAGCGAGCCTAGGCCTTTTAGAAGCCAAGGGTACCAGCAGGCTGGATGTGGAGGTACAGGCCATAAGCTCAACTCTCAGAAGTGTGTATGCATGGGAGGCAGATGTCTGCTACCCACTCGGACATGGGAGTTGGAACCTAGCTACACTGTGATTGAAGAAGGCCATTGGAAATCGCTGTATTCAACTCAGATACACGGGAGTTCAGGCCCAGTGCTCACACATGCTTTTCCCGCAACCTCTCCCAGCCACTAACATTAGGATGTTAGCAGCTACTCCTACAGTCAGGCAGGCATGCGGGAGGGTTCTGCCCTGTCCTCAGCTCTCACAGGGAAGCATGTCTTGAAGCCAGCTGTCAACTAGCTGCATTCCTATGGCAGTGAGAAGGTAGCAGTATTCTGAGTCAGGAGGTTCCAAGATTACCAGTCGACTGCACCTGGGGATACCCTCCAGGTCTGCATTGTTACCCTGCGTCTCAGAAGCCTCTGGCAAACGTCTCTGCTGAAGACCTGCGAAACTCACTCTGCAGGCAGTGTGGAACTGTGAGGGACTGAGGGTGAGCTCAACTCTCAGAAGTAAGATGGTTTTGGACAAGGCGTTCAGCTACCCTCTCACGTATGGAACTTAGTATGTAGCACCAGTCTACCACAGGAATTACTAGGAAATCGCTGAACTGAGCTTGGAGGCACTAGTCTTGTGTGCCGGGTGATTCCAATTACCTCTCCCAGCACTTCCGTCAAACAGCGAGCCTAGGCCTTTTAGAAGCCAAGGGTACCAGCAGGCTGGATGTGGAGGTACAGGCCATAAGCTCAACTCTCAGAAGTGTATATGCATGGGAGGCAGATGTCTGCTACCCACTCGGACATGGGAGTTGGAACCTAGCTACACTGTGATTGAAGAAGGCCATTGGAAATCGCTGTATTCAACTCAGATACACGGGAGTTCAGGCCCAGTGCTCACACATGCTTTTCCCGCAACCTCTCCCAGCCACTAACATTAGGATGTTAGCAGCTACTCCTACAGTCAGGCAGGATGCGGGAGGGTTCTGCCCTGTCCTCAGCTCTCACAGGGAAGCATGTCTTGAAGCCAGCTGTCAACTAGCTGCATTCCTATGGCAGTGAGAAGGTAGCAGTACTCTGAGTCAGGAGGTTCCAAGATTACCACTCTACTGCACCTGGAGATACCCTCCAGGTCTGCATTGTTAACTTGTACTCAGAAGCCTCTGGCAATCGTCTCTGGTGAAGACGTGTGAAACTCACTCTGCAGGCAGTGTGGAAGTGTGAGGGACTGAGGGTGGGCTCAACTCTCAGAAGTAAGATGCTTTTGGACAAGGCGTTCAGCTACCTTCTCACATATGGAACTTAGTATGTAGCACCTGTCTACCACAAGAATTACTGGGAAATCGTGAATTGAGCTTGGAGGCACTCGTCTTGTGTGCCGGGAGATTCCAATTACCTCTCCCAGCACTTCCGTCAAACAGCGAGCCTAGGCCTTTTAGAAGCCAAGGGTACCAGCAGGCTGGATGTGGAGGTACAGGCCATAAGCTCAACTCTCAGAAGTGTGTATGCATGGGAGGCAGATGTCTGCTACCCGCTCGTACATGGGATTTGGAACCTAGCTACACTGTGATTGAAGAAGGCCATTGGAAATCGCTGTATTCAACTCAGATACACGGGAGTTCAGGCCCAGTGCTCACACATGCTTTTCCCGCAACCTCTCCCAGCCACTAACATTAGGATGTTAGCAGCTACTCCTACAGTCAGGCAGCATGCGGGAGGGTTCTGCCCTGTCCTCAGCTCTCTCAGGGAAGCATGTCTTGAAGCCAGCTAGCTGTCAACTAGCTGCATTCCTATGGCAGTGAGAAGGTAGCAGTATTCTGAGTCAGGAGGTTCCAAGATTACCAGTCGACTGCACCTGGGGATACCCTCCAGGTCTGCATTGTTACCCTGCGTCTCAGAAGCCTCTGGCAAACGTCTCTGGTGAAGACCTGCGAAACTCACTCTGCAGGCAGTGTGGAACTGTGAGGGACTGAGGCTGAGCTCAACTCTCAGAAGTAAGATGGTTTTGGAAAAGGCGTTCAGCTACCCTCTCACGTATGGAATTTAGTATGTAGCACCTGTCTACCACAAGAATTACTGGGAAATCGTGAATTGAGCTTGGAGGCACTCGTCTTGTGTGCCGGGAGATTCCAATTACCTCTCCCAGCACTTCCGTCAAACAGCGAGCCTAGGCCTTTTAGAAGCCAAGGGTACCAGCAGGCTGCATGTGGAGGTACAGGCCATAAGCTCAACTCTCAGAAGTGTATATGCATGGGAGGCAGATGTCTGCTACCCACTCGGACATGGGAGTTGGAACCTAGCTACACTGTGATTGAAGAAGGCCATTGGAAATCGCTGTATTCAACTCAGATACACGGGAGTTCAGGCCCAGTGCTCACACATGCTTTTCCCGCAAACTCTCCCAGCCACTAACATAAGGATGTTAGCAGCTACTCCTACAGTCAGGCAGGATGCGGGAGGGTTCTGCCCTGTCCTCAGCTCTCACAGGGAAGCATGTCTTGAAGCCAGCTGTCAACTAGCTGCATTCCTATGGCAGTGAGAAGGTAGCAGTATTCTGAGTCAGGAGGTTCCAAGATTACCAGTCGACTGCACCTGGGGATACCCTCCAGGTCTGCATTGTTACCCTGCGTCTCAGAAGCCTCTGGCAAACGTCTCTGCTGAAGACCTGCGAAACTCACTCGGCAGGCAGTGTGGAACTGTGAGGGACTGAGGCTGAGCTCAACTCTCAGAAGTTAGATGGTTTTAGGGATCCCTGGGTGGCGCAGCGGTTTAGCGCCTGCCTTTGGCCTGGGGCGCGATCCTGGAGACCCGGGATCGAATCCCACGTCAGGCTCCCGGTGCATGGAGCCTGCTTCTCCCTCTGCCTGTGTCTCTGCCTCTCTCTCTCTCTCACTGTGTGCCTATCATAAATAAATAAAAATTAAAAAAAAAAAAAAGAAGTTAGATGGTTTTGGACAAGGCGTTCAGCTACCATCTCACGTATGGAACTTACTATGTAGCACCAGTCTACCACAGGTATTACTAGGAAATCGCTGAACTGAGCTTGGAGGCACTAGTCTTGTGTGCCGGGTGATTCCAATTACCTCTCCCAGCACTTCCGTCAAACAGCGAGCCTAGGCCTTTTAGAAGCCAAGGGTACCAGCAGGCTGGATGTGGAGGTACAGGCCAGAAGCTCAACTCTCAGAAGTGTATATGCATGGGAGGCAGATGTCTGCTACCCACTCGGACATGGGAGTTGGAACCTAGCTACACTGTGATTGAAGAAGGCCATTGGAAATCGCTGTATTCAACTCAGATACACGGGAGTTCAGGCCCAGTGCTCACACATGCTTTTCCCGCAACCTCTCCCAGCCACTAACATTAGGATGTTAGCAGCTACTCCTACAGTCAGGCAGCATGCGGGAGGGTTCTGCCCTGTCCTCAGCTCTCTCAGGGAAGCATGTCTTGAAGCCAGCTGTCAACTAGCTGCATTCCTATGGCAGTGAGAAGGTAGCAGTATTCTGAGTCAGGAGGTTCCAAGATTACCAGTCGACTGCACCTGGGGATACCCTCCAGGTCTGCATTGTTACCCTGCGTCTCAGAAGCCTCTGGCAAACGTCTCTGCTGAAGACCTGCGAAACTCACTCTGCAGGCAGTGTGGAACTGTGAGGGACTGAGGCTGAGCTCAACTCTCAGAAGTAAGATGGTTTTGGACAAGGCGTTCAGCTACCCTCTCACGTATGGAACTTAGTATGTAGCACCAGTCTACCACAGGAATTACTAGGAAATCGCTGAACTGAGCTTGGAGGCACTAGTCTTGTGTGCCGGGTGATTCCAATTACCTCTCCCAGCACTTCCGTCAAACAGCGAGCCTAGGCCTTTTAGAAGCCAAGGGTACCAGCAGGCTGGATGTGGAGGTACAGGCCATAAGCTCAACTCTCAGAAGTGTATATGCATGGGAGGCAGATGTCTGCTACCCACTCGGACATGGGAGTTGGAACCTAGCTACACTGTGATTGAAGAAGGCCATTGGAAATCGCTGTATTCAACTCAGATACACGGGAGTTCAGGCCCAGTGCTCACACATGCTTTTCCCGCAACCTCTCCCAGCCACTAACATTAGGATGTTAGCAGCTACTCCTACAGTCAGGCAGCATGCGGGAGGGTTCTGCCCTGTCCTCAGCTCTCACAGGGAAGCATGTCTTGAAGCCAGCTGTCAACTAGCTGCATTCCTATGGCAGTGAGAAGGTAGCAGTATTCTGAGTCAGGAGGTTCCAAGATTACCAGTCTACTGCACCTGGGGATACCCTCCAGGTCTGCATTGTTACCCTGCGTCTCAGAAGCCTCTGGCAAACGTCTCTGGTGAAGACCTGCGAAACTCACTCTGCAGGCAGTGTGGAACTGTGAGGGACTGAGGCTGAGCTCAACTCTCAGAAGTAAGATGGTTTTGGACAAGGCGTTCAGCTACCCTCTCACGTATGGAACTTAGTATGTAGCACCTGTCTACCACAAGAATTACTGGGAAATCGTGAATTGAGCTTGGAGGCACTCGTCTTGTGTGCCGGGAGATTCCAATTACCTCTCCCAGCACTTCCGTCAAACAGCGAGCCTAGGCCTTTTAGAAGCCAAGGGTACCAGCAGGCTGGATGTGGAGGTACAGGCCATAAGCTCAACTCTCAGAAGTGTATATGCATGGGAGGCAGATGTCTGCTACCCACTCGGACATGGGAGTTGGAACCTAGCTACACTGTGATTGAAGAAGGCCATTGGAAATCGCTGTATTCAACTCAGATACACGGGAGTTCAGGCCCAGTGCTCACACATGCTTTTCCCGCAACCTCTCCCAGCCACTAACATTAGGATGTTAGCAGCTACTCCTACAGTCAGGCAGCATGCGGGAGGGTTCTGCCCTGTCCTCAGCTCTCACAGGGAAGCATGTCTTGAAGCCAGCTGTCAACTAGCTGCATTCCTATGGCAGTGAGAAGGTAGCAGTATTCTGAGTCAGGAGGTTCCAAGATTACCAGTCGACTGCACCTGGGGATACCCTCCAGGTCTGCATTGTTACCCTGCGTCTCAGAAGCCTCTGGCAAACGTCTCTGCTGAAGACCTGCGAAACTCACTCTGCAGGCAGTGTGGAACTGTGAGGGACTGAGGCTGAGCTCAACTCTCAGAAGTAGATGAGATGGTTTTGGACAAGGCGTTCAGCTACCCTCTCACAGTATGGAACTTAGTATGTAGCACCTGTCTACCACAGAATTACTAGGAAATCGCTGAACTTGAGCTTGGAGGCACTAGTCTTGTGTGCCGGGTAGATTCCAATTACCTCTCCCAGCACTTCCGTCAAACAGCGAGCCTAGGCCTTTTAGAAGCCAAGGGTACCAGCAGGCTGGATGTGGAGGTACAGGCCATAAGCTCAACTCTCAGAAGTGTGTATGCATGGGAGGCAGATGTCTGCTACCCGCTCGTACATGGGATTTGGAACCTAGCTACACTCTGGATTGAAGAAAGCCGTTGGAAATCGCTGTATTCAACTCAGATACACGGGAGTTCAGGCCCAGTGCTCACACATGCTTTTCCCGCAACCTCTCCCAGCCACTAACATTAGGATGTTAGCAGCTACTCCTACAGTCAGGCAGCATGCGGGAGGGTTCTGCCCTGTCCTCAGCTCTCTCAGGGAAGCATGTCTTGAAGCCAGCTAGCTGTCAACTAGCTGCATTCCTATGGCAGTGAGAAGGTAGCAGTATTCTGAGTCAGGAGGTTCCAAGATTACCAGTCGACTGCACCTGGGGATACCCTCCAGGTCTGCATTGTTACCCTGCGTCTCAGAAGCCTCTGGCAAACGTCTCTGCTGAAGACCTGCGAAACTCACTCTGCAGGCAGTGTGGAACTGTGAGGGACTGAGGCTGAGCTCAACTCTCAGAAGTAAGATGGTTTTGGACAAGGCGTTCAGCTACCCTCTCACGTATGGAACTTAGTATGTAGCACCAGTCTACCACAGGAATTACTAGGAAATCGCTGAACTGAGCTTGGAGGCACTAGTCTTGTGTGCCGGGTGATTCCAATTACCTCTCCCAGCACTTCCGTCAAACAGCGAGCCTAGGCCTTTTAGAAGCCAAGGGTACCAGCAGGCTGGATGTGGAGGTACAGGCCATAAGCTCAACTCTCAGAAGTGTGTATGCATGGGAGGCAGATGTCTGCTACCCACTCGGACATGGGAGTTGGAACCTAGCTACACTGTGATTGAAGAAGGCCATTGGAAATCGCTGTATTCAACTCAGATACACGGGAGTTCAGGCCCAGTGCTCACACATGCTTTTCCCGCAACCTCTCCCAGCCACTAACATTAGGATGTTAGCAGCTACTCCTACAGTCAGGCAGGATGCGGGAGGGTTCTGCCCTGTCCTCAGCTCTCACAGGGAAGCATGTCTTGAAGCCAGCTGTCAACTAGCTGCATTCCTATGGCAGTGAGAAGGTAGCAGTACTCTGAGTCAGGAGGTTCCAAGATTACCACTCTACTGCACCTGGAGATACCCTCCAGGTCTGCATTGTTAACTTGTACTCAGAAGCCTCTGGCAATCGTCTCTGGTGAAGACGTGTGAAACTCACTCTGCAGGCAGTGTGGAACTGTGAGGGACTGAGGGTGGGCTCAACTCTCAGAAGTAAGATGCTTTTGGACAAGGCGTTCAGCTACCATCTCACATATGGAACTTAGTATGTAGCACCTGTCTACCACAAGAATTACTGGGAAATCGTGAATTGAGCTTGGAGGCACTCGTCTTGTGTGCCGGGAGATTCCAATTACCTCTCCCAGCACTTCCGTCAAACAGCGAGCCTAGGCCTTTTAGAAGCCAAGGGTACCAGCAGGCTGGATGTGGAGGTACAGGCCATAAGCTCAACTCTCAGAAGTGTGTATGCATGGGAGGCAGATGTCTGCTACCCGCTCGTACATGGGATTTGGAACCTAGCTACACTCTGGTTGAGGAAAGCCGTTGGAAATCGCTGTATTCAACTCAGATACACGGGAGTTCAGGCCCAGTGCTCACACATGCTTTTCCCGCAACCTCTCCCAGCCACTAACATTAGGATGTTAGCAGCTACTCCTACAGTCAGGCAGCATGCGGGAGGGTTCTGCCCTGTCCTCAGCTCTCATCAGGGAAGCATGTCTTGAAGCCAGCTGTCAACTAGCTGCATTCCTATGGCAGTGAGAAGGTAGCAGTATTCTGAGTCAGGAGGTTCCAAGATTACCAGTCGACTGCACCTGGGGATACCCTCCAGGTCTGCATTGTTACCCTGCGTCTCAGAAGCCTCTGGCAAACGTCTCTGCTGAAGACCTGCGAAACTCACTCTGCAGGCAGTGTGGAACTGTGAGGGACTGAGGCTGAGCTCAACTCTCAGAAGTAAGATGGTTTTGGACAAGGCGTTCAGCTACCCTCTCACGTATGGAACTTAGTATGTAGCACCAGTCTACCACAGGAATTACTAGGAAATCGCTGAACTGAGCTTGGAGGCACTAGTCTTGTGTGCCGGGTGATTCCAATTACCTCTCCCAGCACTTCCGTCAAACAGCGAGCCTAGGCCTTTTAGAAGCCAAGGGTACCAGCAGGCTGGATGTGGAGGTACAGGCCATAAGCTCAACTCTCAGAAGTGTGTATGCATGGGAGGCAGATGTCTGCTACCCAGCTCGGACATGGGAGTTGGAACCTAGCTACACTCTGATTGAGGAAGCCGTTGGAAATCGCTGTATTCAACTCAGATACACGGGAGTTCAGGCCCAGTGCTCACACATGCTTTTCCCGCAACCTCTCCCAGCCACTAACATTAGGATGTTAGCAGCTACTCCTACAGTCAGGCAGCATGCGGGAGGGTTCTGCCCTGTCCTCAGCTCTCACAGGGAAGCATGTCTTGAAGCCAGCTGTCAACTAGCTGCATTCCTATGGCAGTGAGAAGGTAGCAGTATTCTGAGTCAGGAGGTTCCAAGATTACCAGTCGACTGCACCTGGGGATACCCTCCAGGTCTGCATTGTTACCCTGCGTCTCAGAAGCCTCTGGCAAACGTCTCTGCTGAAGACCTGCGAAACTCACTCTGCAGGCAGTGTGGAACTGTGAGGGACTGAGGCTGAGCTCAACTCTCAGAAGTAAGATGCTTTTGGACAAGGCGTTCAGCTACCTTCTCACATATGGAACTTAGTATGTAGCACCTGTCTACCACAAGAATTACTGGGAAATCGTGAATTGAGCTTGGAGGCACTCGTCTTGTGTGCCGGGAGATTCCAATTACCTCTCCCAGCACTTCCGTCAAACAGCGAGCCTAGGCCTTTTAGAAGCCAAGGGTACCAGCAGGCTGATGTGGAGGTACAGGCCATAAGCTCAACTCTCAGAAGTGTGTATGCATGGGAGGCAGATGTCTGCTACCCTATTAGTGTGCTGGGAGAGGTTGCGGGAAAAGCATGTGTGAGCACTGGGCCTGAACTCCCGTGTATCTGAGTTGAATACAGCGATTTCCAATGGCCTTCTTCAATCACAGTGTAGCTAGGTTCCAACTCCATGTCCGAGTGGGTAGCAGACATCTGCCTCCATGCATACACACTTCTGAGAGTTGAGCTTATGGCCTGTACCTCCACTCCAGCCTGCTGGTACCCTT